>NC_143487.1:16229000-16398000 GCF_027475165.1 Benincasa hispida | reverse complement strand
TTAGAACAAAAAAGGACAATAATTATGTTGTTAGATCACATTTAGAAAAAGTAAATTTTTAATACAATAAATACGAGGTACTGAGATTTGGACTTCCAATCTAAACGATTATATGTCTTTATTGCTTATTGTTTATTTTTAAAAAATGAAAAAAAACAAAAAACAAGTGTGCACTTGTTATATTAAAAAAAAACAAAACTTATCCATCTCATTTAACATCATTAGGAAAACACAAGCAAGTTCGAGATGGTTCCTTTTTTAATCGCGTAAAACAAAAGTCAACAGTTGAAAGGCCATTTAAAGCCTCATGTAACATTCGAAAGTACTTGGCTGAAGTAGCTTTTTTTCCCTTCTTTCAACATGTACGAACGGGGATCAAAACTCTAATCTGGAGATTCATTATACAAGTTTATGTTGCTCTAGCTATGTTTATATTGGTAATAGGCCGAAGTAGCTATAAAGTCATGTTTGCTTTTTCTTTCTCTCAAGATTAGAAGTTTAAATCTCTATATTTCCACTAATTACATTAAACAAAATAATGAGGAATTAAATTGAAAATTTTTATATAAATAGAGTATTATATTGTGTAAATTTATCATCAACGAATTGTAACATTCATCAGGAAGATGGAATAATGTGAAAAATAAAAGTTTAAAATAATAAGTTATGGGTAAATCCATTGACAAGTAGAGAATAAGAAAAAAGCAAGAAGAAATTGACATACGGATTTTTGTTGTTCATTAACCATGTGTTAGTCACATTCATGACTATTGAGAGAAATTGTTTTATTATCTTGAGAATATCAAAGTATACAATGGAGTTATTTGGCTCACCAACATGAGTTGAGTTGAATTGATATAATATATCAACTCATTGTTTTGTCCACCAACTTTAAATGTTGGTGGAGTTGAGTTGGTATGTTTTACCAACTCATCCCAACTCTACATTCTTCCAATATTTTCAATGACTTCATTCAACGGCCACCGTCAACGATTATCATTGCCATACTCTGGGAACCAACTTCAATGACCACTTTGACACAACCAACTCCGATGACCAACTCCAGGCCCCGACAACCACCTTTGACAATATTTTTGGCAACCAATTCTAATGACCACCTTCGTGTGACCAACTCCAATGACCAATTCTGGGCTTCGACAACCACCTCTGATGACAATTTCGATAACCAGCTTTGCGTGACTATCTCCAACGGCCGATTTCGAGCTCCAACAACCACCTCCGACGAAAACTCTAGCGATAAGTCCGAAAACCACCTTCGCGTGACCAAGTCCGATGACACTTTCTAGGCTTTGACAACCAACTCTAACAATCAATTTCAAGCTCCGACAACTACCTCTGATGACAACTTTGATGAAAAACTCTGATGACCAACTATAACTACAAACTCTAGTGAGAATCTTCTTCAATGATCAACTTCGACGACCATCTTCACATGACTAATTCGATGACTAACTCTAAGCTTCGACAACCACTTTCGATGAAAAACTCTGATGACCAACTTCAGTATCATCTTCGTGCAAACAACTTGGAGCTCCGACAACCACCTTCGACTACAAACTTCGGCGAAAATCACCTTCGATAATCAATTTTAATAACCACCTCCGACTCATATGTTCATGCAACCAACTTAGGGCTCCGACCACCGCCTCTAACTACAAATTGGCACATTATTGGCCATTAATGAAAAACCTATTTTTTGTGCACGTTCAGCTCATGTGTTCCATGACAGTTAAAATATGTTGTAAGGTTGTTGATTATATAAATAATAGTATTTTGTTTACTTTAAGTGCAATATTTATATGTAGAAATTGTAAAATATATCTTTATTTAATTGAATTCACAAATCAAATGAGAGTTTAAGAATTTGGAAAAATATATATGTAGTTGAATGGTGGTACAAAAAGTTAAGAAAAACAAACAAAAACAAAAACCAAACAGAAATAAGAAATAAAAAAAAATCATAAAATAGATATTTGTTTGAAAAATTTTCACATATAGAAAAAATGTCAAACTATTTACAGATATAGTAAAAAAAAAAACACTAACTTCTATCAATATCTATCAATGATAAACTTTTATCAGCGTCTATCAGTGATACACTTCTATTAGTTCTATTACTGTTAGATACTGATATATTTCTATCAGCCTTTATCAACCTAAGATTAAAATTTTACTATTTTGTCATTTTTCGTTATTTTTTTAGTTTTCAAAATCTCCTATTTGTTTTATGGAACATTTTCTAGCAAAAATTAGTGAAAAATGGAGATTTGTTCTTTGACAATCCTCTGAATTTGGCGAAATTGAAAGTGGAATTATTTAAGAAACAAGGTGACATTATATTGGTTGCTAAAATGGTGTGAGAGATTAAACTAAAAAAAATCATCACGGAGGAAAAATACATAGCAAAAATAGGAAGAAGAAGAAAAAGAATAAGAAGATGATGAAGATGAAATTCATGGAGAAAAAGTTAGGAATCAAAAGTTTTTATTTTTCTTTGGTTTCTGATTTTATTTAACCATATTCATGAAAGAAATGTAGTTAGTTAATTGTTGTTCATTAAAAAAAAAAATAAGAGAAAGAAGACAAACTTTAAAAAATAAAATAAAATAATTACAATTCATATTTAATTAAAAATTGTAGAATTATTGAAGAAAAAAATTTCAATACAAAAATATTAATCATAAAAGCAGATTATGAAGAATTTAAAAAACCACACAAGATATCCTTGATATATGAACTCAACTTTACACCTCAACACGGACATATGAACTCAGACAAAACAACTCTGCACCCCAAACACAAACATATGAACTCTACAGACATATGAACTCCAGATATCATGTCTCAACTCAGCACCCAAAACAGCCCCAATAATATGAGATGAGATGCAGGAAAGAGGTTCAGAGACTTTATATATGGCACCTCTCTTAAACCCCCAATAGAGTGTACCTAAAATAGAGCATAAAACATAAACTTAATCAATAATCTCCACATAATATATTTAGTCATTTGGAGCATCAAATAACATATTTAAGTTATTGAATATTTACCTAAACATAAGAGATGACTAAAACGATAATGTAGTCTCATTAAACCATTGCATTCATCTAACTCCTTTTTCATTTTTTCACGATATAAATTGCATTTAATTAAGAGGGTGTTTAGCCCACCGACTTCATAAGTCAATGTTAAATAACTCAACTCCACTAACTTTAATAGTGATCAATACAAGTTTGAACATTTATCGATGAACTTATTTGTCTCTCTTTTTCACATTTATCAAGGAATATTTATCTTTCACTCCTTTTCACATTTATCGAGGAACTCCATATTTACAATTCTGCATCTCGAACATAGATTTCCTAACTCCAACATATTGATTCCATGTTTCATAACTCTGACTTAGCACTCCAAACACCCCCCTTAATTCATATTTTATATAAATTGTTCCGCTGATTAATGCATTTCTTCATGAGGTAGGTTTTTTAATACCATTATTTATCAAGCATTGACAATTTCTTTTGGTACGTAAGAAGTTAGTAATTCAATCTAGGGGTGTTTGCTAAAATTGAATAAACCAAATTAAATTAACTAAAAAGTCCTTTTTTACGAAGGTGTCAGTTTGGTTTAAAAGTATAGTGAAACCAGATTTTCTTATTCAGTTCGGTTTTAATTTGAAATCTGTATCCAAAGTCGAATCGAATCGAACCATATATAACCGAAGTTATTATTATTTGTGGTTTAGTTCGGATTGGATCAAAATAATCGGTCCAATTGGGTTTGATGAGAGATTAGATGCTCAATTTCTTCACCCGACATATAGTTGTTAAAAAAACAATAATAACTTTGTCAGCCCATTCGATGAAGTATTTACAAATTACAACTACTTTTTAGGTAACAAGATAATTCATTAATCAGTTGAAACACTCGAGGAGCTATATAGCAGAGCATTCAAATAAATAAGGGGGAAAGCTATGAAGGGGGATTATCGACCCCCACATTAGACCACTCTCAGCTTGTTAGTGATTAGCAAGATGAGTTATGATTATATTTTTTTAATTCAGTTTACGAAATAAACATATAAAACCAAATTAGCCACAGTAATTCCAGCAAGTTATACTTTCATGCGATCAAACACCTCGCTTTCAATTCCTGGCGTTTTGAAGGTGATGAAAGAATAAACAGTCCACTCTTTATGTATACAATAACTCACCTAATTAAGTACACAAGGTGTTCTTCTACGTTAGAACGGTTTCTTCTGTAAATAAATGCAAAAATAATAACAAGATTTGTGTAACATTCAACAGCTCCCTATAAATTCATGCACCAATTTGGCAAAGATGAATATCAAAGAACAAGAACTTTGAAGAATACCTGCAATGGCACGAGCTAATTACCTCATTGTTGCTCTCTCACTCCACGTAACCTGGCTGCTATTTCTTAGCAAACCATGCATCGCTTTGACACCTGAAACTTCTCCATCTTTTCCTGCCATTCTCATATTTGGTGATTCTACGGTCGACACCGGAAATAACAACTTCATCCCCACTATTTTCAAGGCTAATTACTCTCCATACGGCAAAGATTTTCCTGGCCATGTTGCTACTGGAAGGTTCAGTGATGGGAAACTCATTCCTGACATGGTGGCATCTAAGTTGGGGATAAAGGAGCTTGTTCCTCCATTTCTGGATCCTGAACTGTCGGATGATGATGTGAAAACAGGGGTCAGTTTTGCATCCGCCGGCACAGGACTCGATGATCGAACAGCCGCTATATCTACAGTCATTCCTGCGATGAAACAAATTGGTATGTTCAAGAACTACATTCAAAGGCTTCAAAGAATTGTGGGTGTGGATGAAAGTAAGAGGATTATTGGCAGTGCTTTGGCTGTCATTAGTGTAGGAACCAATGACTTAACCTTCAATTTCTACGACCTTCCAACCAGGCAGTTGCAATTCAATATTAGTGATTACCAAGATTTTCTACAGAATAGACTACAAAGCTTGATCAAGGTAAATGATATTCAATATAATATGCACTCATTAATCTTCACCGATATTTGACACTTATAAAAAAAATCTTGATTTCAAAAATACCCTTTTTTTTCTTTTTTCCAAAGTTGCAACGTTATATTTGACCTCAAATAAATATTTTAGAACTAGAAATCCTTTGAAATTTTGGATATAATTGGGATCCAAAATTGGGTGGCGATGAGCTAAAATAGAAATTTAGATTGTCACACCATTCCAAGTAGTTCTAAAATGTTCGTAAAAGGTGAAAGATACATTGTAAGTTTTGAAAGAATAAGGGTATTTTAAAAATAAATAGCAAAGTTAAAGAGTGTTGTTTATAATTTAGCCTTGACATAATAATCACCAATGCATCAGTTACAAGTTCCACATCTTCAATTTTGTATGCTTCAGTCCTATTCTTGAAAAGTTTTTAACCTTCAAAGTTTGATCATTCTAATAGACTTATCAACTACTCCCTGCTTCAAACGAACACTTGTTTAACTCTGTTTTACAATGGACAGGAAATTTACCAGCTTGGATGTCGCACTATAGTGGTCGCTGGCCTCCCTCCAATTGGTTGTCTTCCAATTCAAGAGACCATATCATTCCCAATTCCTCTAAATCGAAAATGTTTCGAAGATCAAAATACAGATTCTGAAGCCTACAATCAGAAGCTTTCAAAGCTGTTGGGCAATTTACAATCACAGCTACTAGGAAGCACAATTTTCTATGCTGACATTTACACTCCTCTTGTGGACATGATCAATAATCCCCAAAAATATGGTAAGCCGGTACAAATAATTAAGGGAAATCAAGCTATGAACAGAAAAATCAATTTAATTGACCTGAAATTTGCTTGGGGCTTTTCGTCGAATAGGTTTTGAGCAGACGAACGTAGGTTGCTGTGGAACTGGATTGGCTGAAGCAGGGCCTCTATGTAATGCATTAACTCCAACGTGTGGAGACCCATCAAAATTTATGTTCTGGGATAGCCTTCATCCCACTGAAGCAACCTACAAATTCATCACAGAGTCGCTTCTCAAGCAATTTTTCGATCACTTAAATTAGAAGTGAAGGATTTTGAGCTCACAGTTCTGGGCTCTTAAGACTTTAAAATATTTATCTAATTTATTATTCATTGTATTCGCAATATTTCTTTTAAGTTTCACTTTATAGATTCAAAGCTTGAAGTTCAAATTGAATGGAACTGACCAATTATTTTGAAGTTGCATGTGTTTTTCTAATGACGTGAGTTGAAGATGAAAAGTTTTTTTAGTTTGAGAGTCCTTTGGACTTCTTCTTTTTCAGCCTCGTATTGAATGAATAATAGTAGCTACAGCCCTATTTTCTTTTATACACTCATTGCCCTAATATGGTTACATAATAAGAATAAGGAATATCACACTTAGCTTAATTTGATTGGTGGAGAGAACCAATTCGCAACAGAATGGTGGTGACTCACCTTTCTTCCACCTCTCCTTTTCCATTTTCATTTTCATTTTCTACTCTAACATCCCCCTCAAGTTGGTGGGTACTTCAAGTACTCCCAGTTTGGACCGTAATGTATAGAAGTGTGAGATGTTGAGTGGTTTGGTGAGGCAATTAGAGCCACCATATTAGGGACTGCTCTGTATAAAAATAACAACCCGACTGTCCTAATTATATCAGGAGTTAGGATAAATGTAGTTGAGTCAAGAGCTGTCTGGCATAGGAGATTAGGACATCCGTCAATTAAAACACTAGACTATGTTATTAGAGAATGTAATTTACCAGTCAAATCGAATGAAGGAAAAGAATTTTGTGATTCATGCCAATTAGGAAAAGCAAGTGCCTTACCATTTCCTAACTCTCAATCTCGAGCATCTAACAAGTTCGAATTAATACATACAAATGTATGGGGACCAGACCCTATTGTATCTACTGATGGATACCGATACTACATATTATTCTTGGATGATCACAGTCGATATGTGTGGATATACCCTCTGAAACAGAAAAGTTAGACATTGGCAACGTTCAATCACTTTACTCAATTAATCCAAACTCAATTCAAATCTGAGATCAAAATGCTTCAATCAGATAATGGGAAAGAGTATGATAGAATACATCACCTCTGTGAATCCAAAGGCATCTTAATCAGAAAGTCATGCCCCTATACCTCTGCACAAAATGGCAGAGCTGAGTGCAAACATGGACATATCATTGAAACCGGACTCACGCTCCTTGCATAGGCATCCATGCCTCTGTCCTTTTAGTGGGAGGCATTTTCAAGAGCAACTTATCTCATAAATGGAATGCCTACCACAGTGTTACAAGATAAATTGCTCGCCACTGTAATGTTTGTTTCTAACCTTGACTTTTTCAATCTCAAGACATTCAGATGTGCTTGCTACCCTTACCTACAACCATACCACATTCAAAAATTCTAATTACACTCGGAGAAATGTGTGTATATTAGTCCCAGCTCATATCACAAGGGCTACAGATGTCTCAGTCCATCGGGCTGGATTTACACCAGCAGACATGTGAAATTCAATGAGAATGACTTCCCCTTTGCATCCTCATCGTGCACCACGATCGCCCAGACGACAGACCAAATGATCGCTAAACCTCCATCGTTTAGCACGATCACCTAGATGACAAGCCAAAAGAAAGACAACACAATCGCTGAGTTCTTATCGCTCAAAACGATCGCCTAGACAATAGACAACACGATCGCTCAGCCTCCATCGTTTAGAACGATCGCCTACATGACAGATAATGCGATCATTCAGCGCCCATCTTCTAGAACGATCACCCAGACGAAAGATAACGCGATTGCTCAGTCTCTATCGTTTATAACGATTGCCCAGGCCAAAGATACAATGATCGCAGAGAGTCCATCAACTAGACAAATCGGTGCAAACTCATCGCACAAAACAGTCACTACAACAAAGAACCCCATGATCGCTGACATTCCATCGTCCAACACGATGGTCTAGGCGATAACCCCTCCCATAACTGAGTCCTTAATCCCGAGCCTTTAACCCATAATCAATACCCTGCCTCAGTCACAGTCATTTCTACAAGTAAATCCAACACCAGCATATACTCCTGACTATGCTCCAAACACCACAAACTAGACAACCTCACCAGGCTACGCATCTCATCACAACCCAAATCTCTCCCTGACGGTGAGCCCCACTCATCCCTCACCGGTGCCCCTGCCTCAAACCAACTCAGACCAACATAACAGCCCCACTATACAACATATATCACATCCTACTGATAATTCAACCTCAAGCCCACCATCTCCTCCCGCCCCTCACCTGTTCCCAGTCATCCGATGGCAACAAAAGCCAAAGCTAGCATATTTAAACCCAAAGCTTGGATAACAAGTGAAAGCATTGATTGGTCCCAAACATAGCCCACAAGAATCACAGCTGCACTTGCAACTCCTCAATGGAAAAAGGAAATGGATGAGGAATACACGGCTCTCATGAAAAATAAGACCTGGACACTAGTTCCCCCATCTCCGTCTCAAAATATAGTTGGGAACAAGTGGATATTTTGACTCAAGAGGAACATGGATGGCACAATACAGAGATACAAGGCCCGACTAGTTGCAAAAGTCTTTCATCAACATCATGGAGTCGACTTCTTCGAGATATTCAGCCCGATCGTGAAGTCTTCCACAATCCGAGTAGTCATCAGTGCTGCTATGTCACACGCTGGACTCTAAGGCAACTTGACTTCAACAATGCATTCTTAAATGGAAAACTTGCTGAGGATGTCTATATGTGTCAACCACCCGGGTATGTCAGCTCTCAATACCCGAACCATGTCTGCAAACTAGAAAAATCTATCTATGGCCTGAAAGCACCACGAGCTTGGAATACAGCCCTCTGTTCTGTCCTCACAAAATGGGATTTTATCAGTCCAGATCGGATACTTCATTGTTCATCTATCGCACGAAGGGCTCTGTCATATTCCTACTTGTCTATGTCGACGATGTCATTATCACAGGTAACAAGTATCAGTTAACAGAGCAACTTATAGAAACTCTTGATATACAATTTGCACTCAAGGACTTGGGACAACTTCGATACTTTCTGGGAATACAAGTTCACTATTTAGACTCTGGCCTACTAATCAACCAGTCGAAGTATGTGGATGATCTACTGCATGAACTTCATTTGACGGATGTGAAACCAATGCTCTCGCCAACTGTCCAAGGTAGGAAATTATCAAAGACTGATGGACAGCCCCTCTTTGAACCTTACATATATCGCAGCACCATCGACGCCCTTCAGTACTTAACTCATACACGGCCGGACATCACCTATGTTGTCAACCAACTGAGTCAATTTCTTCAAACTCCAACTGATGTCCATTGGCAGGCAGCTAAGAGAGTTCTTCGCTACATCAGCAGCACAAAACACTATGGTCTTTACTTTCAACCAAGCCTGAATCTAAATGTCTTTGCCTACTCAGATGCTAATTGGGCATCTAATCTTGATGACAGGAAATCAGTGGCTGCCTACTGTACCTTTGTAGGAAACAACATTGTATCATGGTCCTCGATAAAGCAAGCGGTGGTTGCATGATCGAGTACAGAATCTGAATACAGGGCACTCGCTCATGCTACATCCGAAGTCCTCTGGCTTCAACAACTACTAGGTGAGATGGGGTTATAGTCAAACACTCGACCGACCATATGGTGTGATAATCTAGGAGCATGTGCCTTAGCTGCCAACCCGGTATTTCATTCTAGAACTAAGCATGTAGAAATTGATCTTCACTTTGTCTGGGACCATGTTCTAAAAGGCGATATCACTATTCGATATGTACCTTCGACAGACCAACTAGCTGATTGCTTCACCAAACCACTCAACAACTCACACTTCTATACATTATGGTCCAAACTGGAAGTACTTGAAGTACCCTCTAGCTTGAGGGGGGATGTTAGAGCAGAAAATGAAAATGAAAAAGAAAAAGGAAAGGTGGAAGAAAAGAAAGGTGAGTCACCACCATTCTATTGAGAATTGGTTTTCTCTCTGCCAATCAAACCAAGCCAAGTGTGATATTCTTTATTCTTTTGTATTATTATGTAACCATATTAGGGCAATGAGTGTATAAAAAAAAATAGGGTTGTAGCTACTATTATTCATTCAATACAAGGCTGAAAAAGAAGTCCAAAGGATTCTCAAAATAAAAAGCTCTTCATCTTCAATTGATATGATATTCAATTTGTCTTTACGCGTAAGTTAAGTTTTTGAATCAATCGATAATTTAATATGGTATCAAAATACAAAGTTTTGTGTTCAAACCTCTGCAATGTTATTTTCTCCCAAATATATATATATATTAAAGGGACAGTTGCATATATAGTAATCAACTACGCACAAAGTATTGGCAAATGTAGCATAATAAAAAAGAATTTGTAGATATAGCAAAATTTAGATTTTACTCTCGAAATCTATTCATGATAGACTATATCGCTAGTAGTGTTCTATCAATGATAAACTAGAAATCTATTGCTAAATTTTTCTATCTTTACAATTCTTTAAAAACGTTGCTATATACTTAATTATTATCCCTAGAAATATTATCCAATGCAATAACCTTAAATTGAATTTACTTCACATGTGATTTAACAGCTCTCCACTTTTTTTTAGTACAATAAAGATGGGAGGTTCTAACTTTATGACCGTTGAACTATGTTCACTTTGACCATTGGACTCCCAAATGTATTTTACATATTCTAACTCAACAATTTATTAATGTTAGTTAGGTTGTAGTATTAAATTGCGTTTTATATATCTTTTTCATGTTTATAATTGAGAACTCTCTGGTCTCTGGGGCAGATTAAATGCTCAATTAGATCTCAACCAACTCAAAATCCAAACAAAATGAAAATTGAAAAAAAAAAATCGTATTTGATTTAGATATCATTATATACTTTTTAAAAGTGTAAATGATATAGGTTAAATAATTCTGCATTTAAAGAGGGAAGAAGTATGGCTTAAATAATTTGATACATGAAAATATTTGTATTATATTAAGAGAAGTGATGTGGCTTAATTCTTGGCCAAAAAATAAAATGGACACACATTACTACTACACCTCCCTTTCATTGGTAGCATACATTATTGAAAAACAAATCCAACCATATATCAAGTTGTAATAATAGAAATTAAATACGTGACATTTATGCACTATTCCTCACTTGTTTAAGGTTTTTTTTTTTTCCCTTTAAAAATATCAAGTTACATGACGATTAAATTTCGGGAGTTGTACATAATAAAAAATTTGAACACTATCAATTTAAACAGTATATATTTAATTACATTTCATGTAGATAAAAATTGTGAGACTTATAATTTTATCAAATTTTTTTTTTCTTTTTAAAAAACAACTATTGTACAGTAGAAGCTAGAGCAAGTTTTGAGTAGCTAGAACGAGTATCAAACATTGTGGTCACCACACATACTTCTTAGGGTTGTTAGAGTAATTTGATCATATGGATATAAAGAATTAAGATTCTCAAATGTTGGATCAAATCTCATTAATTTTGACCTCTTATATGTTAGACTATATCGCTAATAGGTTTATCAGTAATAGACTAAAAAAATTGGATCTAAATTTTATTATAGCTGTAAATTCTTTTGCATTATACAATATCTACTAATATTTTCGATCTGATTCATATTTTTATAATTGTCACAAGAAAAAGTGATAGAACCTAAGTATGGGAAAGCTTATACTTTGCAATGATAGCTTATTACTATTTTAAACTATGATCTCCAACCTCTTACAAATTTTCAAAATTTAGAATGATACAATTTCTAAAGTTTAAAAGGTATAAATTGATATTTTTTTAATTATTTTTTTTACTATATATTTGTACTAGATTATCCAATCACAGTTGATCCGTAACAAACTCTTCTTATTTTGTTATAAAAGAAATTATATCATTATAGTGAGAGGAATATGTACATTAAGATGTACACAAATATTCATCGATTACTTGCCGTAACAAAAGTTGATGGTTCACATTTATTGTTGCGGGTTTCCATAATAAGACATGCATGAAAAGGTCTATTGAATAATATATGTTCGTCAAAATGAGTAAAACTCAATTGACATAATGTTTGTATCATCAATCTCGAGATTTGAGGTTTGATTCCCTCGGCCCACGTATTTTATACAACCTTTGAAAATAATAATAATAATAATAATATCTGCTCTTTTCCGACAAAAGACTTTTTCATTTTGTTTTTCTTTCCTCCAAAAAAGTTTATGTATTCATTTATTCTCCAAAGTATTTTTAAATGAGTATTGATTTTCACCCTAAAGTCTGATGCATAATAACAATAATCATATGAAATAAAATGGTAATATAAAAAATTAAATTATTTTTTTTTCAGTTCTTTGGGTTTTCTTTTATCAATAATGTAAGATCATAGATTAAAAATTTATTCATTTATAGTAAACATGTTAGACATATTTAAATAATAATATGTTTAATTAAAATATGGACTATGTATGTGGATTAATAATTTATTATGTTATTTTATTAGATTGGGTCCTATTATATGATTTAATTAATTAAGGTCCTAGATTCCTAATTGAGTATGTACTTAATGGGTAAAAGCCTATTCCTAGTTAATAGGTTTTAATGGAACCCTAATTGAACTAGTATATAAAGAGACCTTAGGGATATGGTCCCTAACATACCAAAACAATAAACACTCTGTCTTTCTTGAATCTCATCTAGAAAGAGATCCCACTAAATGCATTCTGGGTTTTAGTTGAGGAAGACTATAGTCATCTATCATCATCTTGAAACTATCATTAGTTTCTAAATGAAATTCAGTAGGTTATTATTCTTAACAATTTTCCATAAATGATCTTAAGATTTATCTATTCAATATAGATTTAAAGTATTTATGCTAATAAAACAAACTCCCGCATTATCATAATCCATTCATTCATTATTGTTTTATATTTTTGAAGTGAACATAAGTAAAATTATAGACCTCATTAATGCTCGACGTATATTCATTCACGAGCTATTTTGTAAGTTCTGTAGTCAATTATTTTTTCTTTTATTAAAGATTAACAAATTAATTGGGACCTAAAGCAACCGACAAGTCTCTTTCATCTATAAAATGGGTCATCCAATGAATGGAAAAGAAAGGTGAAGAGAACCACAAATTATTTGAACAAGAAGCAGTTACATGCAAGTTGCAACTTAAAACTTATGACAAATACTAAGGGATGAATTAGTGTGACTAACAACCACCTACCAATTTTGTCTCATTTTGCTATCTAAAACTATTGAGGATCCATATCTAAACAAAAATAAATAAGATAAATAAGAGCATTGATTTTTAGATTAAATCTCGTGTTTATCTAATGTGCTATTAGAGCCATATATATATATATATGACCAACAATGAATTTTACATTAAAAATATAAGTTCTATTCTTCATATTTCTAATTGATTTTGAAATGAAACTATATATTTATCTAAATGATATAACATCATGGCCTATGAAGTCCAAGCATAAACCGACATTAGGTCTAAGATTTTTTGAAATCCAACTCAACAATGTTGAACACAAAGAAGAATATTAGGGGAGCATATTACATAATGAAAATATGAGGAAAGTTCACAAGAGCCTAACTCAACTTTGTACTATCGACCTTGAGGTCTGAGGTTCGATTCCCCCACTCTACTCTTTAATTATAATACCTTTCAAAAAAAATGAGGAAAGTTCACAATCTTAAGGAGTTATTTCTCTTAGGAGTATTCAAAAAATCTGATGACCCGAAAAATCTGATCAACCCGAACTTATAATTTATATTAAAAATTTTTTTTTTTTTTTTTTTTTTTTTTTTTTTTTTTTTACTTTTAACACTATGGAAACAAGTTTTTCATAATATAATTAAAATAAATTTTCTAATCCTATTTCAATATGTGGAAAAAATTAAACAAATTCTTTTACATATTACTTATTTTTAAAACAAAAATTTAAATAATGACCCAAGTAACTCGAACCAACTCAACCCAAATATTTCATGGTTGGGTTGGGTTAGATTCATTATTTAATAAAAAATGTTTGAATTGAAGAAATGACTGACAAGGAAAATAGCAGATTTTAAAGTTTCTTTTGAAAGGATGGCAAAAATGTTTCAAAATTATAAAAATAACAAAATGAATTTACATAATAGAAAATACTAATTAGTAAATGACAAAACTATCCTAAAACAACAAAATTAAGTACAAACGAGAATGCAAAGATACACTACTTCAAAAACAACTTGAATACCACAAATACACTCTATTTAAACATTCTATAACCACAAATACACAATATCTAAATATACCCGAAACAAAAATTAAAAATCACTCAATATGGTTTTAACGCTTCTAGTAGCCTATAGAATGCGTGTATGCGAGTGAAGATGATGACCATGCGGTGGGATCATTAGAAACTTATGGATGTCTACAACGATAGACTTCGTCCAAGGTGAGAAAAAGTTGATTGTACCGTGACTTTAGGACGATGTGACTATTAGAAATATATTTGCATTTGACATCAAACCAGTTACAGAAAATTTCACCATCTTCATTCCATATGACCATTTTACTCATAAGATCTTGAAAGTCAACTTTAAACACTATCAATCCTAGAACGTCCTTCTTGAAAATGATGTTCAAAGTAGAAACACTAAGCAAGAAACGTGTGTGCGAGCGAAAAAGATTTGCGACCTGATGAGGGTGGTTGTCAAAAGCTAGCCAAGACGATGAATTCAAGAAAGGGTTGTTGAACCAACGACATGAGATTGAGGAGAAAAAGAGATTTTGAGGACAACTAAGTGAAGAAGACGAAGAAGATGAAATTTAGAATTTTTTGTTATCTTATTTCAATAAAAATATTATTGATATTAATAATAAATGGAACAATATATATATATATATATATATATATATCTTTCAAATATTTAAAGTTTAATTCTCATTTATATGTTTTTTTTAAATACAACAAGCCATTTTTTTATATTTCTATATGAAAATTTGAAAACATCGAAAATATCGAGAAAAAAAAATAATTTGATAACAATATGTATAAAATAAAAAAAATATTTAAATACAATTGAATTTGTAACAAACATTTAAACAAATTGAAAGTTAATTAGATAAAATAAATTTTGATAATAAAAAATAAATTCAAATATAAATTGAAGAAAAAAAATCTGTAAGTTTTTGTTTATTATGGTTTTTAATAAATTCAAAAATAATTCAGGAGAGAAAAAAGAGTTTGTTTTTTACAATTACACTGTATTCATAATTCTATTTTCATTTAAGTTTCAACAATTATATTGTATTTATAACTTCATCAACCACAAAATCTACAAAAGAAACCTAACTCGTTCTAAGCATAGCAAAAAAACAAAATTGCAAAACTGAATATTTATTTGGTTGTCAAAAAGATAAATTAATGGTAATAATATAATAAGACGATAATTTATAAAAGGTGATTAAAGAAATACAAAAAATGATAAATTTTAAATGAAATATACAGTGTTAGATGATAATATGTATAAAATATTAAGTAAGATACTAATTAAGATAAAAAAAAAATTAATCCAAATTTAAAATAATAATAAAATAATAAAATAATGTAAAATTTAAAGATATATGATAAATTAAAATCAAAATGATGATAAACAAATTAAAAATTGGTTAATTCTAAATATTTTTGAAATGTGATTAAATCAAATAGAACAGATAGCAAATTTGAATCAATTAGGGGGAGAATAATAAGAGAATAGTTTATTTTAATTTAATTCGTGAAGTAGTTATCAAAATCTAATTTGAATATTAAAAATAAATTCAAATTTCAAAAGAGAAAAATTATAAAATGATGCTCATTTTCAATTTTGAAATTGCATCCGTTATATTATAATATGATTAATTTAGTTATTAATCAAGCTCTTCAAATACAACCTGATTATTAATCAAGCTCTCCACTTACACTGCATTCATATCTCAATTATTAATAAAGATCTACATTTACACTATATAACATTCTGGACATACGAACCAACTAAGGGCAAGTCAAGTATTATCAAAATGAGCTAGAATAGTGGCTAAATATGAAATATGCATAATATAATCTAATAATTGTATTTAGACCTTCCAAAAAATGAAAAAAAAAATCTAATTAATTTATTAAAAATATGTATAAAATAATGAAAAATAATCCAAACATTTGATTAGATAAATGAAATTTGATAATATATAGATATTTACAATATAAATTTGATAGAAAAATTTAGATATTTAATTCAGGTGAAATTAATCCGAATAGTGGTTAAATTGAGTCTAAATTAATAATAAAATTTAGATTAAAAAGTTAACTACGTACGGAAAATCAGGAATGGCAGTTATTTTGAGAAAAACGATTATTTTAAGTTTTTCAAATGGATCGGTTAGAAAGAAAGTGAAAAACTAAGCTATCAAGAACTCCATCATTGTTTATGATTCTACACTTATCATGTATTTGTAGTTTCATCAATAACAAAAACCACGAACTAAACAAGGATTTAAAAATTCGTGATCATGTACATGTCATGTGAGTTATGATAAATTTTATTATTTATCGATTTTAACATTTTTTAAAACTAAACTTTAGAATCTATCGTAGGCTCTAATTTTCATTAGAGAAATTATAATAAAGATTGAGTTTAAAAATTACTTCAACTTAGGGAACTCTAGTTTCTATATTTTCAATACATCTCAAGGTGGCTCTCGTCTTTTATCAAACAGAGGGCCGCATTTGACACAGTTTCATTCCCATTGGTGCAGTTGTAGTTCATTCATTTATTACTTGAGCTACTTTTCCATTGACTAAAACTACCGTGCAATCAGAAGGCCAAATTTAGAAAAGATGCACCTATTTTACTTTGAACCATAACATTGAATCTAAAAATAATGGGGAAAAAGTTACCATACTTGGAAGCCTTGAAATATTTGCTCGTACTTATCCTTCCACCAATAAACAATTCAAATAAGAGCATGGAAGTAATTCCGTCATTTTCAAAACCATTTCGAGACATGTTTTTAATCATTTTAAATCAATCATAATAGTATAAATTGCATTTAAAGCTGTAGAATTAAATATTAAATTGATTTTGAGCTTTTAAATATGTTTTGAACCATTTCGAGACATGTTTTTAATCATTTTAAATCAATCATAATAGTATAAATTGCATTTAAAGCTGTAGAATTAAATATTAAATTGATTTTGAGCTTTTAAATATGTTTTGAAGTGATTTTAAACTTTTAAAAATTAATTTTGACCACTTTAAAATCACGAAAAGTTGCGTCCAACGAAAAGTCACTCTTGCAAGAAGGCACAAAGAACTTATATCTTTACCCATGTACTCATATTGTGAAAGAAACTTCTCTATCTCGTTGTATCAGATTAGTATGTGCCTTTGTCGTACCCTTAGCTGTAACCAATAGGAAAAAATAATTTTAGTTACTCAGAAATGTCCAGAGTCCAAATTTGATCAGGTATTTAGGATTATGTCACCCTATCAAGAGATTCTTACCTTCACCCCTCTCCATTTTTCTTCTACTTCGCCAAAGAAGCCGAATCGGTGTTCCAGGAAAACCTGTATCTTCACGCAGTTGCTTCTCTATGTACCGCCGATATGTCTCAGGGAAAAGCTTTGCATCATTTACAAAGAAAACGAACGTGGGTGGCCTTATAGCAGCCTGTAAAGGACAAAGTAAATATAACACAAAACCAAGTTAACGAGATTACTTGATATATTTATAGTGCCTTGAAGTCCAACCAACAATGTGCTGCCCTCTAAAATGGAGGAAATGATTGCGATTTGTCATACTATGAAATGTTAGAACAAACAAAACAATTTTTCAAGCTTCATCCTAAGCCAAAAGTTGTAGATCGACAACCCAATAAAGGGATGGACCTTAGTAATGAATACCTGCGTGCAGTAGTAGACACGTCCTCTCTTGCCACCCCTGGTCCTTGGGGGTGCCTTAAAAGCTAATGCTTCCTGTAGTACTTGATTTAGTATGGAAGTAGTTAGCCTTCTAGATCTCTCCTTTTCAACTGCACTAGCAGCAGCTATAATCCTGAACCCAAAATAATAAGAATGACCATAAGCATCCATCCAAGAGAACACTTATATAAATTATATTTCCTCCTCCATATTGACCCCAACTGTAGCAGATTTTTCGAGGTTTATGGAGAAGCCTGAAGTTTCTCAGAACTAAGGAGAAGAGGCGCCAATGTTTTAGAATCTCTTCCTCGACACAGTTAATGAGTATCATTGACAACATAAACGCTGTATTGCCCACTGCCAGGCCTTAAATCTTGCCCAAAGTTATGCATTTGTCCACCAATCTAATAAAAGAATAAGCAACCAGTGAAGAGGAATGGGGAAAGGTCTCCTGGACCAAGACTTCTAGAAATTAGAATTTCATCCTTTGGTCTTTTATTTGTGAAAATCAAGCAATTTGTAAAGAAGACACACCAAAAGATTCAATTTCATTCAATTTCTCCAATAATTTCAATCTACTATGTCATCACCCTTTCCAAGGTCAACTTAGAAATAAGCCCTTTTTTATTCCATCGTCAATCTTCTAAAGATTCATTAGCCACCAAAGTAACATCAACACTCTGTCACCTTTCACTCTATTCCCATTTCCATTTCGTGAATGAAATTGTCTCTCATAATAATAACACCATGACAGAAGAGTAGAGTTGCAGCATCTCAAACCTGACCATCTTGTCCTGTAAATTCAGTATCAATAGCATCACGGGTAGTTCCACTGATTGGGCTGACAATTGTTCTGTCCTCTCCGACCAAAGCATTCAAATTACTACTTTTACCAACATTAGGTCGACCAATAGCTATAGCTGGAATGTAATCTTCTTCTTCATGAAGATCGTCAGGACTCTGATAGCACCACCATATTTTAATGTTATTTTAACAGAACACAAACATATTAAGAAACAGCAATGCAAATACATGAGATCTGTCAATGTTGATTGGTATTCTGATGAAGAAAATTTTGTTCTTTTGTTCTCTCTTTTTTTCTTTTTTAAAGACAATTACGAAGATAGGAGATCAAGCCTACGACCTTATAGGATGGAGTACATGCCAATTAACCCTAAGCTACACTTTGGCAGAGAATTTTGTTCATTACAATAAATATGGATACAATATTGACATGGAACCCTTCATATTCGATTACTTAGAGATATCATTCTCATGCTATACTTTCTAAAGCTTTCTAACAGAGACAAAAAATTACAGGTGTTTAAGATAATTCAAATCTGGATGAAAATTCTAGGAAGATAAATGACCAAAAAGATAGTTAGTGGAAAGTAAAGGGTAGAAGAGAAAACACCAAAATTACGTGGAAAACCCTAGACTAGGGAGAAAAAACCATGATAAGAATTTTTTATTAATTTCTGATACACAGTACACAAAAACAGGGACAAGTATAAATAGCCAAAAATAAGAAACCCTAGATTGTAGACACCACATAAAAAGACTAAAATGCCCTTAGGGCTAAACAACCTTTTCAACACTCCCCCTCAAGTTGGGCCTCAAGTTGGGGTGTAGATATCAATGAGGCCTAACTTGCTAACACATGTGTCAAATGTCTGTCTCGGTAACACTTTGGTGAGGACATCCGCAATCTGTTGATTGGACGGAACATAGGGAATACATATACTACCGTTATCCAGTTTCTCTTTGAAGAAGTGTCGGTCGATCTCAACATGTTTGGTTCTGTCATGTTGAACAAGATTGTTAGCAATATTAATGGCAGCCTTATTATCACAATAAAGTCTCATCGAGTCATGACTTTCCTAATGAAGATCTACCAGAACCTTTTTCAACCAAAGTTCTTCACAAATACCAAGGCCTATAGCTCTGTACTCTGCTTCGGCACTGCTCTTAGCCGCGACACCTTGCTTCTTACTCCTCCAGGTAACTAAATTTTCCCACACAAAAGTACAATATCAAAAGGTAGACTTTCTAACAGTAATAGAACTAGCCTAGTCTGAATCTGTGTAAGCCCCAATGCATCTTTTGTCATGTTTTCTAAATACCAAGCCTTTTCCAGGCGTAGACTTCAGATATCTCAGAATCTGCATAACGACCTCCATGGATCTTTCATAAGGAGCCTGCATAAAATGACTGACCAAACTAACTGCATACAATAATTTGAGTCTGGTATGCGAAAGATAGATCAACTTTCCCACAACCTGTTGATATTTTTCCTTGTTAACAGGAACATCATCTACTGATTCTACCAGATTGCTATTGATAACTACTGACGTATCTGCAGGTTTGCATCTAGTCATTCTAGTTTCTCTCAACAAGTCTAGTGTATATTTCCTCTGAGACACTAAGATCCCTTCCTTTGATCTTGCTACCTCCATTCCTAGGAATATCTCAAGTCACCAAGATCTTTGATCTCGAACTCATATGCCATCTTTTGTTTCAACCTGAGAATCTCAGTTGAATCATCCCCTGATAGGATAATATCATCAACATAGACAATTAAAACAACTATTTTCCCTGGTGTTGACCTCTTCGTGAACAAGGTATGATTAGAATGCCCTTGAACAAACCTCTGGGACTTGACAGAGGTAGTAAACCTATCGAATCAGGTTCTAGGAGACTGCTTCAAGTCATACAGAGACTTCTTTAATTTGCAAACCTAATTGCCAAACCATGCTTCAAAACCTGGAGGTGGGTTCATATAGAACTCTTCTTCTAACTCACCATTCAAAAACGCATTTTTCACATCCAACTGATGTAAGGGCTAGTTTTGATTAACGGCAACGGTGAGAAGAATACGAATAGTGTTAAGTTTTGCCAATGGTGAGAAGGTTTATGAGTAATCCACCCCATATATCTGAGTGAATTTTTTTGCAACCAACCTGGCCTTATATCTATCGAGAATCCCATCAGACTTGTATTTGACAGTGAACATCCACTTGCATCCTACTATTTTATGATCTTTTGGAAGAACAACTAGATCCCACGTTCTGTTTGTCCCAAGGGCCCGCATCTTCTCCATAATTGCAGCTCGCCATTCAGGAACTTCTAGAGCCTTGTGCACACTGCCTGGAATCATCACGGTATCCAAACTGGTAGTGAAAGCTTTAAATCTCGTAGACAAGTTATTGTAGGACAAGAAGTTTTTCATAGAGTGCTTGGTGCACGACCTTGTACCCTTCTGTAGGGCAATTGGTAATTCCAAAGTAGCATCAATCTCACTGGTCTTGTCTACTTGTTCATCTGTACCCACCGGTTGCTCATTTTCAGTTTTCTGTGTATCTCCTAGAAATTCACCACTTCCATCAATCCTAACTTCATCAGAGTTCACTGCATCACCTTCAACACATTCATTATCATCAAGAATAGAAGTATCTTCAGACGGTTCTAGTTCTAACTATTGAACACCTGGCGGTGGAGCAACAAGGGGAACTATTTCCTTTCGGAGATTCTTCCTATAGTAGGTCATCCAAGATACTTGTTTTGTAGGGAGGATTGGATCATTTGTTTCAAGAATAGGCTTAGGAAATAGATCTAAAGGAATAGAGTAGGTAGATTCATTAGCCTCTTCACTAGTGGTCTCCCCCTAGAGAGGATTAACGGGAAAAAAGGGTTTGTCCTCTTGAAAGGCGACATCCATGGTGACAAAATACTTTCGAGAGGAAGGCTGAAAACACTTGTAGCCCCGTTGATGGAGTGGATACCCAACAAACACACATTTTAGGGCCCGAGGAGCAAATTTACTCTAGTGGGGACTGTGATTATGAACAAAAACAACACAGCCAAACACCCGAAGAGGAACATCTGGGAAAAGGCGAGTGGACGAAAAAGAAACTTTAAAAAATTCTAAAGAGGTTTGGAATTTGAGCACACGGGAGGGCATTTGATTGATGAGATGAGCTGCAGTAAGTACAGCATCTCCCCATAGATACGAGGGTAGGGATGTAAGTATCATGAGAGATCGGGCTACTTCAATAAGGTTGCGATTTTTTCGCTCAGCCAGCTCACTCTGCTGAGCGGTATAGGCACAAGAATTCTGGTGGATGATACCTTTAGAGGTTAAAAACTCACGAAGGGACTGATTAATAAACTCACGCCCATTGTCACTCTGAAGAATGGCGATTTTGGTATTGAATTGAGTTTCGACGGTAGTATAAAACTGTTGAAATACCGTCGTCACTTCAAATTTGTCTATAAGAAGAAACACCCATGTAAGACGAGTGTGATCATCTATGAAGGTGACAAACCACCATTTACCTGACACAGTTGTGACATTAAACGGACCCCAAACGTCACTATGTATCAAGTGGAAGGGTTGGGAAGGTGTTTATATGGTTGTGAAGTAAAGGAGGCTCTGGGTTACTTTGCACGAACACAAACATCACAAGATAAAGACGACATTTGCACGAACATAAATTTGTCAGTTGTTGTTGAAACCCAATGGTCCCACCAAAACCCGTGTGGGTTGTTTCTACCCATAAACCCCTGAAAAATTGGTCTTTTTTGGCGTGGGAAAAGAAGTTTGATGAGCCAGCTGACCAAAGAAAGAAGCGTGGGGAAAAAAGTCTGCTGATAGTCTCTGCTGGGCTTGCTAGATCGGGTTTGGCTAGACTAGCTAGTTCGATTGGATCGACTGGTTTGGCTGGACCGGTTGGTTTTGGCCAGTTGGTTCGAAGGACTGGGCAAAGAAGATGGAAGGCTCATCTGTGATGGAGAAGATAGAAGACTCGTTTGCGACTGAAGGCCGACTGCATCTAGGCTGCGAAAGACGACCTGGCTGTGACCAGGCAGAAACGACGGCTACGATGGAGGACCTTCGACGGTGGCTAGAGCGATCGGCAGTTGGAGTAATCGCTCGATCGAAAAACATTACCCAATTAGAGGTGCCCCACTGTATGGCTCCACGACGGAAGAAGCATGGCCGATTGGGTCTATTTGATCAGCGGCTGTCTGCCCTACGAACAGCTGGATCTGTAATGGTCCAAGTAACGAGCATAAATATTAGTCGACGGCAGCCCTAATTTCAACACTTTGGGAATTTTCCGCTGGAGTTCATCCCCTGCTAGGGTTGACGACTGAATCTCTTCTATTCTAGCTACAGTCTCATCACCGTGCTCTGATACCATATTGAAAAGTACAGGGTAGAAGAGAAAACACTAAAGTTACGTGGAAAAACCCTAAACCAGGGAGAAAAAACCACGATAAGAGTTATTTATTAATTTCTGATGCACAGTACACAATACAGGGACAGGTATAAATAACCAAAGGTAAGAAACCCTAGACTGTAGACACAACGTAAAAAGACTAAAATGCCCTTAGGGCTAAACAACATTTTCAACAATAGTGTTTCAAAGTTGGTAACTGTAGATACTGAAACAAATGCAGATGCCAACAAAGCAGAAAATTATTCGACCAAATTATACTACATCCATATCTACTTATAAAGACATACATTGAAACATTCAAATCTCACCTCAATTTTTTGTAGTCTGTAACATACAAGATCGAGAAGCTCTCTGGTCCCAGTTCTAGATAGAGCAGATACCCGAAGAGGTGTAAACCTAGTTAATAGATCAAATGATCAAAGCCAACTCTATTAGACTTTGTGGAGTCTGGGAGTGCAAAGTGCAAACTTAACATGTAGTCTCCAACCATGAAACTCTCAATCAATTCCTCACACTCCTACAAATACTAAATTAACTCAAGTAGGCTATTTTGGTAGTTGATGACGTAAGATAAGAAGACATTCAGAAAATTATAACATAATAAGCCATCACTAATAGGAATCTTGAAGTGATTCCCTACGAGATCATAGTCATTCCAAAATATTTAAATCTGAATCACAATCCAAATCTCATAATCGACTATTGGCTCCAACCATCCCAAGACATACTATCAAGGCAACAATTGAATTGGAGAAACAGAGCGAGAGAGAAAAAGAAAAAGATATAGAAAGAAAGAAATAGCAAGATGAGAACATAGGAGTAAAGCCAAGACCTGTCTCCAACCTCAATCATCAATTACATCAATCGATAGGGAGCTCTGAGCTTAGACTGCAAAGACTAACTCACTAAACTGTCTATGGTAGAAATGTGCACCCAAGGTATACACTAGGGACTTCTTTATATTTTGTAGGGAATAAAATCCCATACGTTTGAGGAATTGGCAACTCGCGCTCATGATATGGAGTTGAGCATTGCCAATAGAGGGATAAATGATTTCCTGATCCCTGAGATGAAGAAGGACAAGAAATAGATAAAGAACGCTAAGAAGGAATCAATGGTCATTAATACGACCCCGCTGAAATTTTCTTCAAAAGAAAAAGATAAGAAAATTTAGAAGAAAGACGATGGAGGCAAAAGATGTCGCCTAACTTTGAAAGAGAGGCAGGAAAAAGTTTCTCTGTTTCCTGACTCCGATGTTGCAGATATGCTTGAGCAACCACTAGAAAAGCAGCTTATTCAGTTACCAAAATGCAAACAACCAGATCAAGTCGGAAAAGTGGACGGTCCTAACTACTGCAAGTATCACAAGATCATTAACCACCTGATCAAAAAATGTTGTGTTGAAGGAGTTGATTCTAAGGTTGGCTCGTGATAGCTTGTATAAATACAAGATATTGCAGCCTTTTACTTAGAATTATGAGGGTTGATAAGTAGAGCATGCATTGATATTGCTAAAAATTCATGAGGAATAATAAACTTGCATTGATCTGCAATAAAAATCCCCACTAACCCTGTATCATGCGTTATCTTGTGTCAAAATGTCCATTTTGTAGTTGTGACGGGAGTCGATCACATGCGTTGATCCCAAAGCATCGCAAAGTTGGTCGCATACGATGATCTCAAGGAAGAAAAATTGATCACATGCATAGCCACAAGATAGAAGGATGATCGCAAAGAGTGGATGGAATACATTGATCCTTCAAAATAAACGATCATGAACGGGAGTATCAAAGAGATAAGTTCATGATGACATTCTCACCTACCGCGTCAGTAATGGCAGTGTTTCAAAGCAGGATTATCAAAGTTGTCGATGTTTTGGCTCTATAAATAGAGCCTTAGAAACTAAGATTAAGGCATCCGAAACTTTTGCCTTGGGCAGATTTCTGTGATCACAGACGAGAGCATGAGCAAGAAATACTTTGAGAGTTCTTCACTTCCACAACTTCGATCAGAGCTTCGCTGGAGATAGATCTTGAGAGGAACTACTCCACCACCCATCCATTGTATCAGCGGCAGCCTTGACACACATCTGATGGAAGCAAGAGATTGCCTATATCTAGCCATCCATTTCTCTTCTCACCTCTGTATTGTATTACATTTTGGCTTAAGACATTAATACGTTTTATAATCAATGCATCTCTTTAGTTCCATCAATATCATTTACATCATATTCTTTTACTCCATCTTTTAATCTAAGCGGCATGAGCTAAGTACAGATTGCAAGAGTTATTGCATACTCAATCCTGCATCATAGAGATATGATGCATGTAGCAACCACCAAGAGGTGTGCATTACACGAGTATAGTGAGTCAATCCTGTTTGCTTTGTGTGAGACTATCGCAATGTTTGTCTATGAGCGGAGTAGTTATAACCAACTGCCCGATAGGGTAAGTAGTGGAACTCACTAAACGAAGTAAGCAGTGTTCCTAGAGATAGGAATAACCTTATATTCAACGCAACCATACGGTATAGAGATATAAAGCATGTGGCTGACCACCAAGAGGCGTGTGATGCGCGAGTGTGGCGAGTTGAGATTACACTTGCAACCAGACTTAAGGACTTGGTGAAACCTCCTCCCCAACCCTACTTCTCCATGCATCTTATTATGCGTTAACAGTTGCCGCATCTCTACCGATTCTCATAGTCAAACTTCAATTGTTCAGTCTGTTTAGCTAAGAGTAGAAGTAGCGCATAGTTAATTAGCTTCTTTCTTTTTAATTTTTTTATTCTCTACCCCAAACACGTTACTTTACAATCATCTTTTAGTTGCAAGTCCCCGCGTTCGACTTCGGATCACCCCGAGTAACTTGTGATCTCGTTATACTTATGATCATCGCATACACAATTAAGCATACTCTTCAGACCATCGCATGATCATCGCAGAACCATCAACGCATATCAATTAATGCAAACCAATTATTTTCCCAATAGCTCATGATAGAAAAATTGAGTTGGATCTAGACGAGGTTGCTCAAAAAAATCATGCCATAATGGCAGTAACTCTGAGTGCTCCAACATCAAATATGTGTTATGACAAAAAAGAAAGTTTACTCCAGTTAGGGACCTTTGAACCTGTAATCATTTGTTTTAGAAAGTGGTTCGAATGAGAGATTTTCAAAATAAAGAAGAACATGTTAATGATTATAATGATGAGGGATATATTCTCGTAATGCATCGAAAGAAGAGAAAGTTGAGTTCTACCCAAAAAGATTTGTGCTTCTATCGAAGTTACAGAAGAGGGAACATGACTCAGGAAAGGAAAAGAAAAAAGAAGACTTCGAAGCCCAGGCTTGTTAAGGAGGAAGATGAGGACTTCCCTCAACCCAGGTGACAGGTGACGTTAGCAAATTTCTTGCCAGAGAACTTCTATGGCCGCTATCGAGGAAAACACCAAAGGTTGTTGCATGTCACACCTTCAGCACGTCAGGAGAAGAGGATACTCTTCTAAGTTCATCGAAAGTGATGGAAGAATCAAAAGACTTACTATTGTTCAGCATAGATGACCTGTTGTCACTCCCTCAAGCAATTAAGACGACTCTCAATGATACGTTGTTAGAGTCCAATGCATCTAGTGTGCCAACCTCTACGAAGCGCATGTATGCCTCTTGATGTACGTCTATAGGTCTCTCAGACGAGGATCTATTGTTGGGATCAAACCTGCATAATAGGCCTCTGTACGTCTTAGGATACATTCGAGAATAGAGACTTGGGCGAATTCTCATCAACAATGAATCATCCATCAATATAATGCCTAAGACGACCATGAAGCAATTGGGCATACTCATGGAAGAATTGTCGAATAGCAAGTTGGTAATTCAAGGTTTTAACCAAGGAAGCCAAAAGACAATAGGCATGATACGCTTAGAACTCCTCATTGGTGACTTGAAGGCCGACGTGTTGTTTCATATCATAGACTCGAAGATCACTTATAAGCTGTTGTTGGGACGTCCTTGGATTCATGGAAATGGGGTGATAACGTCAACACTGCATTAATTTTTTAAATTCTACTAAAATGAGATTAAGAAAGTTGAAGCAGACTTTAATCCATTTTCAGAAGCTGAGTTTTACTTTGTAGATGCGAAGTTTTATTTAAAGAGTGAGGGTGTTGGTGAGGTAATGCCTATGGAGGTGAATTCAAGTCAAAATCATAAGTAGATGCAAGGAAGGAAACAGGCAACAAGGCACGAGCCTCTAGTTCAAAAGGGAGTAAGGCATCCATCAGAGTTACAAAGACACCGATTTTAAAAGTTGAAAAGGCTTCAAGTCCTCCAATCTTGTGCTATGTTTCTTTATCGGGGCACAAGAAGGGCGAGTCACCTTTTATATAGTGCTCAAAAGGCTTAAAGGTTGGGGATATTGAAAATTTTAAAGAAAGTTTTGTTACACCACTCATGCCGATAATGAAGTAGAAAATCCATGAACCTAAAGGAGACTTGACAAAGTTAAATCTGCCCAGAACACGAATGAAAGACAGATTCGATCCTAAATCTTACAAATTGCTGGCAAAAGTAGGGTATGACCATAACTCACACCAAATTTAAGAGTTTGAGCATTTATGAGCAACCCGAGCTTTCACTGGCCCAAAAGAAGCTTTTGTAAGAGGGGCATGTTATACCTGTATCGAGGAAAGGAGTTGGATATAAATCTTCAGAGCCAGTTCACATAACCAGAAAGGCGAAAGAAAAGGTGGTCGAAAACAATCATATAACTCTAAAAGAAGTCGATGATGTAGGAGAAAAGAAGGGCAGGGATAAAAGAACCTTTGCCTTCGATCGCATCAGACCACCTATCACGCACACTTTGGTCTTTAAGAGATTGAGCATGATGAAAGTAGAGAGAGAAAGTCTAGACACAACCCCCAACTTTACTCGATACTTGATGCGTTATTTTATGAAGTGAAAATATGGAATGAAATGCGGTGATGGAAATGCATTGAGCAACAAGTTTTCTCGATGGAATCCAAGTATAAACCCCACTGAGTTTCCTGGTAAGTCCAGGGTCGAACTCAGGGACTTGGGAAAACGATATGCGGTGGTAATTTCTTAGAAGACTTTACGGTAACCAAATAAATCAAGTAGTTATTTGGATTGTTGTTTGCGGTAATAAAATAAACAAATGCGGCGGAGTTACGAAAATAGTTGATAATACAGAAGATACGATGAGTATGCGGTGAATGGGTTGAGAAGGGGTTCGGCTAACACTTCCTAGGATGCGTTCATGTTACGCGACCATGCAACACACATATGATAGCAAACCATCTCTCGATGCGAATGCTACGACTTCTAATACTAGAACGCATGCGATAAATGCTTGAGTCTATAGGACCTACACATAAACCTCTATTCTTATCCATGTGATGACAAAATGACACACACACAAGACCACATAATATCATAACCTATCTCTAGAGTGCATGCATGCAGGTTGGCAAACAGAGCTTATCTCTAAGTCCCTATCTCTTGCTTATGCAGATCTAATCTTGCTCTCTCGAGTCTAGATTCTAACCTAGCTCTCTCAAGTCTTAGGTTTTTTCTTTATACTCTCTCTCGAGTAGCTCTAGAGGGATGTTGGGCACAGCATAAAACAAGATAATCGCATGCAATGAAAATCCTAGGTCATGTTAGCTTAGTTCTTCTCAACCCATTCGATAAGTTTATCTACTCATGCGTACTAAGAGAGTGAACAGATGTAGATAAAAAAATTCCATTGTATAGAAATAGAGTTGAAATACAAAATAACAATGCAAGAAGAGAATAAAGAGCCCGGTAGCAATCTCTTGCTTCCCAAGGCTTTTATACTGTATTTTCTACTCTGTTTAAAAGATAGTTTCGGTCTCGTGAGAGTCGGCCCACTCTCTGCTTTCCACGCCTCCAAGTTCTCTCTCGAGTTGCCCTAAGCAATCTTCTAGCATCTTTTCCCTTTTCTCGTTCCGCCTTCTAAAAATAAAGTAAAACTATGAACACGACTATTCTAAGGAATAATTCTTATAGAGCTTCGGGGTGAAAGGCGACTTCTCTCTTATGATTGCACAGATGGAATGGCTTTAGTTCTCTGACTGATGCGTTGAATATTTGTCACCGAAAAGCTGAGTGTACTTGTTATCGTTAGCGCCTTGTCAACTTAATTCGGATTCGACCGTCATCAGCTTTCTGTCCCATCGTGATTAATTATGTTTTTCACCCAGATGCGCCCATCAAGTTGCGTCGGCTCTATGCGGAAATCCTTCTTGAGCGGATGTTTGCGAGCACAAATCACCGCAAAGCCTTGCGGTAATGCTGCGCTCGATCATTGATTTCTTGTGATTGCATTTTTCGCCTTGCATCAACGCATATTCTACATAAAAATACAAAAGTTAACTGTTTTTATGCGATAGACGCATGCGACCACAATGCCATGAACTTAATGCTTTTTGGATGCAATCTAATATATCTTATCAACGTAAACCTTCATTGTTTAATAACTTAGCACTGTAATAACGTGCATTTCTGCCGTTATCACACCTCCAAATTTAAACAATGCTTGTCCTCAAGCATAAGCTAAAGATTTCCTTTAGAGAGTCGACCGCGATTTCTTTTCCTAGATTTCTCAAGGATACTTCATTTAAATCCTATACACCAAAATTTCCTTGAGTCTTATTGAAGTCTCTTCTTAAAGTATTTCCAAGACCTAGGGACTGAAATTTTAACCTTCAAAAGGACTTTACTAGATTCTAGGACATCACATGATTTATTTCAAAAAAACTTTTTCACTGGGGTGTTAAATGATTTTTATCCTTGCATATTTTTTCTGACCTTGCGCTGATTCAAGTGCCTCGCCTTCGTTTTGGCTTGCCCCCACGTGTCTCATGCGAACATCCAACTACGAGCAAGACACTCCTTCTCAGACTAAACTCATACCTACTTGGCAGCGGAGTTGCGGTCATTTATTTATGCATTGATCCTGGCGACTTACTTTCGTTTTGGCTTGCCCTCACGTGTGTCATGCAGACATCCAACTATGGGTAAATGCCTTTCACAACTTAACTCTTATCAACATGGGTTTCCCCACTGCGTTGACAGTGGAGTTGTTATTCTCAAAATTTTCCTTTTTTTTTTATAGAGTTAAAAATAGCAAGATCGAAAATAAATACCTCACCCCTAAATTTAAAATGCGGCAATATCCTCATTGCCAAAAGATTGAAAGAAGTCATGCGATGTTCTTAGGAAGTTTGATAAAGGGTCAATTTGAAAGAAGGCTAGCAGACCACTAACTTCTAGAAATATTTCATGAGGTAACTTTTCTAAGATTAAGTTAACTCTAGCGTATACGAAAAGATAGAAGCATGTGTGTCATCATTGAAATCATAATTGGCAAAGAGAAAGCATGGGTGACTTACTAAATTTATCAATATTAAATGATTGTGGTAATTAAAGAGGACGCGGTGATAAAACTTTCAAAATTAAAATGCGATGTGATAGTGCAGAAATTGGAATAAAGTCAAGGAAGAATACAACCCCCAAATTTGTGCTGTCGTCTGCATTGTTTGTTGACGCATCCTACATTGCGTCAATCTCTTGTCTTTAGATTGCGGTGACGATATAAAGTAGTTACGTCTTCGTGTAGCGCCTCCATAATCGTTCGCCTCGATCGTTGCAAGAAAAACATTGAGAGAGTCAAATAATTTTTAAACAAATCAAAATCTTTTACCGCAATCTTTCAGCGCGATTGCTCTTTTATATATATATATATATATATTGAAATAGATAGTGAAATGAAAATATTGAGGAGTAGAGAAAAGTTGAAGATTTCATGATTCCAACGGGTACTTCACAAAACTTGTGTCCCTGATGAATTTCGATCATCTGACAGCGCAGGGACCACCCACTTCTTTCTTATTCATAGTTTCTCAGTTCCATAGAGTCGACTTGGCGATGCCAGCCTTCTCCGTGGTACACATTCACTCATTGCCCATTAACTTTGAATGTGTTGGTTCCATCATCATTAGATAACTCGGCTGCACCATGCGGGAATACCTCTCTGACTATGAACGATTCGGACCAATGTGTCTTTAATTTTCCAAGGAAGAGCCGTAGTCATGAGTTGAATAGTAAGACCTTCTGTCCGACTTGAAGGTTCTTGCCGCATATGTGTTTGTCATGCCAGCGTTTTGCACGCTCCTTGTAGATCTTTGTGTTCTCATATGCGTTGATCCTCCATTCCTTCAGCTCGACCAATTGAAGTTTTCTTGCTTCTCCTACTGTCTTTAAATTAAAGTTAAGCTTCTTCACCGCCCATAGCGCTTTATACTCTAGCTCTAATGGCAAATGACATGCTTTACCAAATACCAACGCATATGGAGACATGCCTATCGGTGTTTTATAAGCAGTCTGGTATGCCCACAACGCATCGTCCAACTTTGTTGCCCAATCTGTTCGCGAAGGTTTTACCACCTTCTCCAATATCAACTTAATTTCTCAATTGGACACTTCAGCCTGACCATTCGTCTATGGCTGGTATATGGTGGCCACTTTATAGAGGATATTATATTTCAGTAGTAGATTTTTTATAGAGTAATTGACAAAGTGGGAGCTTTCATCACTTATTATGGCATGTGGAGTGCCAAAATGCGTGAAAATATTTTTCTTCAAGAATTTGGAGACTACTACCGCATCATTTGCGACGCATGTTATTGCTTTTACCCACTTGGACATATAGTCGACGGTTAGCAAAATATACTTGTGATCATTCGAAGGTGGGAATGGTCCCATTAAATCAATGCCCCATACGTCGAACAATTCCAGTTCTAGAATGATGTTCATGGACATCGCATGTTTCCATGAAATATTACCCGTGCATTGGCACCGGTCACATTTCATTGCATAGTCTCTGGCATCCTTAAATAATGTTGACCAATAGAACCCACTTTGTAAGACTTTTGCTACGGTACACTGCCCTCCAAAGTGTCCACCATATGGTGAATCTTGACATTGTGATAATATGCGTTGATGAGTAGCCTCTGGTACACATAGTCGCATAACCTGGTCTAACCCCCTATTATACAAATTCAGCTCATCCCAATAATAATATTTGCATTCATGTTTGAACTTCTTCTATTAATGGTAGGTATATTCTTCAGGAAATTGCTCACAAACCAGATAGTTGACTATGTCAGCATACCATGGCACTTCTTCAATCTAAAACAGCTGCTCATCTGGAAACACTGAGCTTACCTCTGACTCCTTGCGGTCAACCTCAGGATTTTCCAATATGGATAAATGATCCGCAACTTGGTTTTCTGTCCCCTTGCGGTCAATTATTTCCATATCGAATTCTTAGAGAAGGAGAACCCATCTAATCAACCTCGGCTTTGCGTCCTTCTTTGTCATTAGATATTTTATCGCCGAGTGGTCAATTTGGATGAGTACTTTTGTTCCCAGCAGATATGCTCTGAACTTTTCTAACGCAAATATTACCACAAGCAACTCTTTTTCTGTGGTGGTGTAATTAGTCTGAGCAGGGTTTAACGTCTTACTTGCATATGAGATGGGATGCAATATTGTTTTTCTCTTCTATGCTAATACTGCTTCTATCGCATACCCGCTCGCATCGCACATTATTTCAAAAGGAAGTGTCCAATCTGGCGCGATCAAAATGGGCGCAGTCATTAGTGCGTTCTTTAAAATCATGAATGCGTTGCGGAAATTATCATTAAAGTCAAATTTCCTATTAGTTTCCAACAATGCACTCAGCGGTCGTGCTATTTTTAAGAAATCCTTGACAAAACGGCTGTAAAATCCTACATGCCCCAAGAAACTTCTTACAGCCTTTACACTTGTTGGAGGTGGGAGCTTTTCAATTGCTTCTATTTTTTCCTTGTCCACTTCCAATCTGTCTCGAGATACCTTGTGCCCCAGCACAATTCCCTCCTTCGTCATGAAATGGCATTTTTCCCAGTTAAGTACGAGATTCGTCTCCTCGCATCTTTTCAATATCTTCTCCAGGTTGACAAGACAGACTTCGTATGTGTGCCCATAGACAGAGAAGTCGTCCATGAATATTTCAACGGAATCCTCAAGATTATGAGAAGATGGCCATCATGCACCTTTGGAATGTGCTCGACGCATTGCAGAGGCCAAATCACATGCGGCGAAAAGCAAAAGTTCCATATGGGCAGGTGAGTGTGGTCTTTCCCTAATCTCTGGGAGCAATCATAATCTAATTATAACCAGCATACCCATCCAGAAAGCAGTAGAAGTCATTTCCAGCTAGACGATCCAAAATTTGGTCAATGAATGGTAAAGGGAAATGATCTTTCTTTATTGCCACATTTAGCTTGCAATAGTCCATGCAAATACGCCACCCGGTGACGGTTCTTTGTTGTACCAGCTCATTATTTTTTTTGGGGACTACTGTCATGCTACCTTTTTTCAGCACGCACTACATGGAGCTGACCCACGTGTTGTCTGTTATCGAATAAATGATGCCCGCATCTAACCACTTGATTATCTCCTTTTTAACAACCTCTTTCATCGCAGGGTTGAGTCTGCGCTGATGTTCGATCGATCCCTTGTGGTTTTCTTCAAGACGAATTTGATGCATACAATATGTGGGGTTAATTCCTCGAATGTCTGTGAGCGTCCAACCAATTGCTCGTACATGTTTTCTTAGAATTCTTATCAATTCATTCTCTTGGTCTTCATTAATTTTCAAGGAAATAATGACTGACAGCTTTTCATTCTACCCCAAAAATGCGTACTTTAGGTGATTCGGCAGGGTCTTCAACTCTATTATTGGTGGTTCTTTCAAGGACAGTTGCATTGTTTTTCTTTCTTCATTTTCTGCTGGCTCTTCTTCTTGGGTTGCGATCATCTCATCTTCCTTGTTTGTTTTTTCTATGATCTCATTACATGTCACAATGAATATGCTAGCATCCTCTTCTTCATTCTCATCATTAGGCTTCTCTTCTTCATTCAAACTCTAGTCGTCGTCAGATTCATTCAGGTCTTCGTCGTCATAAAACTTCATAGCACAGATGATGTTGAACTTGAGCTTTTGTCCATTCACGCTCAAGGTGATCTCTCCTTTGTGCACATCAATCTGGGCACGACCTGTTGATAAAAATGGTCGCCACAAGATGTTAGGAATATCTTTGTCGGCTTCGTAATCTAAGATGATGAAGTCGGCTGGTAATATAAATTTGTCAATGGTAATCAGCACGTCCTTCACCTTCCCCTCTAGATGCACCAGAGATCTATCTGCTAGTTGAAGAGTCATGGTCGTGGGCACAAGTTGTCCCACATTTAGCTATTTAAAGATTGATAGAGGCATTAAGTTGATGCTGGGTCCAAGGTCACACAATGCTTGCCCGATGTACAGTTCTCCAATGGAGCAAAGTATAGTAAAGCTCCCAGGATCGCTCATCTTCGGTGGGATTATTGATTTCAAGCTCTGTGTCAAAGCTACCGTGGAAAACTTACCAGTGCCCCTCTTCTTGGTTACCATATCCTTCAAAAACTTCGTGTATTTTGCAGGCATCTCCTGAATCGCTTCACTGAACGGAATATTAATATGCAATTGTTTTAACATAGTCATGAAGCATTGGTACTGTACCTCATCATTCTTCTTCTTTCTGAGTCTCTGCAGGAAAGGTGACAACTGTACTCTCACGGTCATCTTTTCTGTGGGCTGTGATGTGGACACAACTTCTGGTTTCATCACTTCTTTTTCTCATTCCTCTTCTTGAGCCACCACAATTTCAGGTTCCAACACAGTTGGAGTCGTTTGGCTAGGCTCTTTCCTTTCCCCCACCACAATCTTTCCACTCCGCAATGTCACGACCTGACATTGCTCTTTACCTGTTCCCCCTGGGTTTTGTGGGAGTTCTGTTGAACTCGGTAGGGCCCTTTGCGGTATGTTCTTTAGCTCGCTCGCAATCTGGCCCATCTGTAATTCCAAGTTGCAGATGGACGTCGCCTGGTTTTGAAGCATGATTTCATTTTTCTCAATATACTGCTTCAACAAACTTTCCAAGAAGGAAGAATGCGGCGGTTGCGAGCTACTGGCTTGGCTGCTCGTCTGACCGTTATTTCGCGGGAAGAATCCGGGTCGCCCTTCTTTCTGCGCCACAGATTGGAAACTTTGCTGTTGATTCTACCACGCAAAGTTAGGGTGGTTTCTCCACCCAGGGTTGTAGGTGTTCGAGAATGGATTATTTTTCACAAAATAAATAGTCCGTGGATTCTGCAGGCATTCTTCCATTGCGTGTCCGTCACCGCAAGTTCTTGCGACATTCTGATTAATTACGTTTACTTGCCCATTATACGGTGTTGGGCTGCTGATCGTAATTTTCTGAATTAAGTTCATCATTGCGGTCATCTGACTATGAAGCGAAGCGATAGCACCATTGTTTGCGTCGTTATCCTTTATTCTCAATCTCTAATCACTCTCCCTCCAATCCTCGTGATTTTTAGAGATGCGATCTAAGATGTTCTTAGCCTCATCATATGTTTTTTCTAGCAGACCACCAGTGGTTGCCGCATTGGCAGCGGTCTACGAAGCGAGATTTAAACCGTGATAAAAGATCTCCATTTGCAAGCAGTCTGGTAATCCGTTGTGTGGACAGTCAGTTGGTAAGCATCGCTGAGCGATTCGCCCATGTCTTGTTCAAAATTGGTTATTAGTTTCCTTCGTCTAGCATTCTTAGTAGGTGGGAAATATTTCTTCATAAACTTCTCTACGACCTGTTCCCATGAAGTGATCTATCCCAGATCGAGGGAATACGCCCATTTTCTTGCCTGATCACATAGATAAAATAGAAAGAAAGTTAGTCGAACTTTTTCAGCAGAGATATTCGGAAACACAAAAGTGTTACAGATTTCTATAAAGCTTCGGAGGTGGGCGTGCGGGTCCTTGCCATTCCTTCCTCCGAACTGTCCTACAGTCTGGATCATCTGCAGCATCACCGGTTTCATTTTGAATCGGATTCCATCAAGGATAGGCCTCATGATTCCTGGAGAGAAATCATAGAGGTTTGGCGATGCATAGTCCTGAATGGGCCTATTGCAATCGGTTTCCAGTAGGATTGGATTTGCCATGACGTTGTTTTCGTTTGGTGCTCCGTTTCCAGGCTGCTCCGCCATATCGTCTTTGTCTGGCTGTTATTGTTGGCGGCTATCTCTTAATCATCGTCGAAACGTCCTCTCAATCTCTAGGTTGTGATTCTCCAGAGATTGAGAGCTGCAAAGAAATTAGAAAAATTACCGTTAGCACACTGATTTTCCGAAGTCCCCGGCAACGGCACCAAAAACTTGATGCGTTATTTTATGAAGTGAAAATATGGAATGAAATGCAGTGATGGAAATGCGTTGAGCAACAAGTTTTCTCAATGGAATCCAAGTATAAACCCTACTGAGTTTCCTGGTAAGCCCAGGGATGAACTCAAAGACTTGGGAAAACGATATGCGGTGGTAATTTCTCAGAAGACTTTGCGGTAACCAAATAAATCAAGTAGTTGTTTGGATTGTTATTTGTGGTAATAAAATAAACAAATGTGGCGGAGTTACGAAAAGAGTTGATAATACGAAAGATACGATGAGTATGCGGTGAACAGGTTGAGAAGGGGTTCGGCTAACACTTCCTAGGATGCGTTCATGTTATGCGACCATGCAACACACATACAATAGCAAACCATCTCTCGACGCGAATGCTACGGCTTCTAATACTAGAACGCATGCGATATATGCGATGAGTCTATAGGGCCTACACATAAGCCTCTATTCTTATCCATGCGATGACAAAATGACACACACACAAATAAGGCAACCACATAATATCATAACCTATCTCTAGGGTGCATGTGATGCAGGTTGGCAAACAGAGCTTATCTCTAAGTCCCTATCTCTTTCTTATACAGATCTAATCTTGCTCTCTCGAGTCTAGATTCTAACCTAGCTCTCTCAAGTCTTAGGTTCTTTCTTTAGACTCTCTCTCGAGTAGCTCTAGAGGGATGTTGGGTATAACATAAAACAAGATAATCGCAAGCAATGAAGATACTAAATCATGTTAGCTTAGTTCTTCTCAACGCATTCGATAAGTTTAGCTACTCATGCGTGCTAAGAGAGTGAACAGATGAAGATAAAGAAATTCCATTGTATAGGTATAAAGTTGAAATTAAAATAACAATGCAAGAAGAGAATAAAGAGCCTGGTAGCAATCTCTTGCTTCCCAAGGCTTTTACACTGTCTTTTCTACTCGGTTTAGAAGATAGTCTCGCTCTCGCGAGAGTCGGCCCACTCTCTGCTTTCCACGCCTCTGGGTTCTCTCTCGAGTTGCCCTGAGCGATCTTCTGGCGTCTCTTCCCTTCTCTCGCTCCGCCTTCTAAAAATAAAGGAAAGCTATGAACACGACTATTCTAAGGAAAATTCTCTAACTCTCCGAACTTGTTGAACCCTTTTCTGAAGGTTGCCTTCGGTATTTATAGAGCTTCGAGGTGAAAGATGGCTTCTCTCTTATGATTGCACATATGGAATGGCTTTAATTCTCTGACTGATGCACTGAGTATTTGTCACCGAAAAGCTGAGTGTACTTGTTATTGTTAGCGGCTTGTTAACTTAATTCGGATTCCACCGTCATCATCTTTTTGTCCCATTGTGATTAATTATGCTTTTCACACAGATGCGCCCACCAAGTTGTGCTGGCTCTATGTGGCAATCCTTCTTGAGCAGATGTTTGTGAGCACAAATCACCGCAAAGCCTTGCGATAATGCTGCGCTCGACCATTGATTTCTTATGATCGTACTTTCCGCCTTGCGTCAATGCATATTCTGCATAAAAATACAAAAGTTAACTATTTTTATGCGATGGACGCATGCGGTCGCAATATCATGAACTTAATGCTTTTTGGACGCAATCTAACATATTTTATCAACGCAAACCTTCATTGTCTAATAACTTAGCACTGTAATAACGTGCATTTCTACCCGTTATCAATGCTCAACCTTTCGAAGGTTGATTTTGTCTTACGAAGGAGAAGAGGAAATTGTCTATCAATCTTCGTAGTGACGCGACCACTGGCCTTCGAAAGATTAAGTTCAATTTCAAAGAAAAGCGAAGGAAAATCCCGTGCGTCCTTTTTTAATTGCCTTAAGCGCAACAGTGTTGAGGATCACTTCAACAAGCTTATCTCCAGTGAGATAAGGGTAAAGGAGAAACTCACAGTGTCGTCCCCAATATAGCCATAAGAAAGAAGGAGTCGATATCTCATGCGTCAATCTGGTGGCACTTCAGCCATAAGGATATCGAAAGTCCATCAGGTGAGAAATCATCTTGTGAGGCAAGAAATGACAAGGAACTTCGTAGTACTATTCCTTCACATATGAAAAGAAAGACCTTCGTTACTCTCAACACAAGCGAAGGTTCATTGAAGGTGAAGAGGCGCGATGTTGTCTTCACTAACCCTCAAAATGGAAGCTTGGAGCATAAGGAACGTGAAACTTCATGTCACCACATTACCATCATTGAATAGTCCGAAGATGAAATGACAGAAGAGGAGGTGGAAGATGCTCTACTAGGTCTGGAGGATGGTGGTCAATCCATGGTTGACAAACTCAAAAAGGTGAATCTTGGCACAGTAGAGAAACCGTCCTGACAAAGCAAATATATTAGTTTGCTCACTAAATACAAAGATGTTTTCGCTTGGTCATACAAAGAGTTTTCGGGGCTTGATCCGAAGGTAGCAGTCCACCATCTCACAATCAAACAAGTGTGTTAGTTCGTTAAGCAAGCTCAACAACGCTTTCGACCAGAACTTATTCCCCAGATTGAAGCTGAAGTCAATGAGTTGATTGAAGCAGGGTTTATCCGTGAAGTCAAATACCCAATGTGATTAGCCAACATTGTCCATGTTAGAAAGAAGAATGGACAACTTCGTGTTTGTGTAGACTTTTGTGACCTAAACAATGCATACCTGAAAGACGATTTTCCATTACCCATCACGGAGATCATGGTTGATGCGACAACAAGGCACGAGGTCCTATCCTTTATGGATGGATCGTTTTGGTATAACCAAATACGAATGGCTCTCGCTGATGAGGAAATGACGGCCTTTCGAACTCCAAAAGGAATATATTGTTACAAGGTAATTCCCTTCAGGTTGAAAAATGTTGGCGCTAATTACCAACGTGCCATGCAGAAGGTGTTTGATGATATGCGGCACAAACATGTAAAATGTTATGTTGATGATCTTATGGTCAAGTCCAAGAAACAACAATATCATTTGAAGGATCTGAAAGTTGTATTCAACAGCCTATGAAAATACCAGTTGAGGATGAACCCTCTCAAGTGCGCGTTCGGTGTAACCTTAGGAAGTTTCTTGGTTTTTTTGTAAGGCATCGGGGGATCGAGATAGATCAATCCAAGATCGATGCCATTCAGAAGATGTCAAGGCCAAAGAATTTACATGAGTTAAGAAGTCTTCAGGGATGTCTAGCTTACATCCAAGGTTTATTTCCAATTTGACTGGTCGATGTCAACCTTTTCAAAGGTTGGTAAGAAAAGGAGAAAAACTCAAATGGGATGAGACCTGTCAGAATGCTTTTGATAGCATGAAGAAGTACTTGCTTAGCCCTCCTATCTTAGGTGCTCCCGGAGTAGGCAAGCCATTGATTTTGTACATTGCCGCACAAGAAAGATCGTTGGGGGCATTGTTGGCATAAGAAGGGGAGAAGGGAAAAGAGCGTGCTCTCTACTATCTATGCATAACTTTGACCGTAGCTGAAATCCATTACTTTCATACTGATAAAACGTGTCTTGCACTCTTTTTTGCTGTCGATAACCTGAGAAACTATATGCAGGCCTTCACCGGTCAACTAATTGCGAAAGTCGACCCCATCAAGTATGTTCTATCTAGGTCAATCATCTCTAGGCATTTGGCCAAATGGGCAATCATGTTTCAGTAATACGACATTGTCTATATGCCACAAAAGGCAATCAAAGGACAAACATTGGCCAACTTCTTAGCAGATCATCCAATTCCATAAGATTGGAAGTTACGGCAAGACTTGCCCAATGATGAAGTTCTCTTCACAAAAATCACGGACCCTTGGATCATGTTCTTCGATGGTGCAACACGAAGGAGTGGTGCGGGGGCATGCATCATGTTCATTTCACTGGAGAAACACTTGTTGTCCTATAGTTGTGCACTTACTGAATTATGCTCAAACAATGTCGTCGAATACCAAGCTTTAATAATTGGCCTCCAAATGGCTTTGGAGATTGGGGTATCGTGCATGGAGATTTTCGATGACTCAAAGTTGATAATCAATCAACGCTTACTCCTGTATGATGTGAAGCATGATGACTTGTAGCCTTACTTCATTTATGCCAGAAAATTGATGAAGAAATTCGACAGCGTGACGTTGGAGCATGTCCCAAGATCAGAAAATAAGAAGACAGACACCTTGGCAAACTTGGCTCCTGTCCTGACAATTCTAGATGATGTATCCCTAAGTATATCATTTTGTCGAAGGTGGGTTATACCTCCGATCAAGATTGAATGTGAAGAAATGAATGCGATAGCAGTTTATTTAATTGATGAGGAAGATTGGCATAAACCCATTATAAATTACCTTGAGCATGGAAAGCTTTGACCTCCGCCAAAAACTCGAGATCCAAAGAAGAGCTGCTCACTTCATTTATTACAAAGAGGTTTTATATCGCCGCTCCCTTAAAGGACTTTTTCTTTGATGCCTTGGAAAAGAGGAATCAACGAAGGCTTTAGAAGAAGCGCATTCAGGTGTTTGCGGCACGCATCAATCTGGACCAAAGCTACAATTCCAACTTAAAAGGATGGGTTACTACTAACCAAGAATATCCAAGATTCAATGGAGTATGCAAATAAGTGTGAGGCCTGTCAATACCATGCAAACTTCTTTTATCAACCATTCAAGCCTCTATATCTGACTATAGCTTTGTGGTCTTTTGAAGCATGGAGACTTGATCTTGTTGGCCCTATAACACCTAAGTCATCAACAAGACATTCTTACATCCTCGCAGCAACTTATTACTTTTCAAGGTGGACTGAGGTCATCGCCTTGAGAGAAGCTAAGAAAGAAAACGTGGTGAACCTTATCTGCACTCACATCATTTATCGATATAGTATCCCCCATCGAATTATGACAGATAATGGGAGGTAGTTCTCTAATGGTTTGATGGAGAGGTTATGTGAGAAGTTCAAGTTCAAGCAGTTCGAGTCATCCATATACAATAACGCTGCAAATGGGTTGACAGAGGCATTGAACAAAATTTTGTCCAACCTGCTAAAGAAAATTGTCTCTAAGTCAAGGAGAGATTGGCAAGAGAAGATCAGTGAGTCATTTTGGGCTTATCAAATCACTCATTGTACCCCAACATGAGTCACATCATACTCTCTTGTTTATGGAGTAGAAATTGTCCTCCCTTTAGAAAGAGAAATTTTTTCACTAAGGATGGCGGTGCAAAAGGGATTGACTACAGAAGACAATGCCAAGTTATGTCTTCAAGAGTTAGAAGCACTTAAAGAAAGACTACTGGAAGCTCAGCAAGCATTGGAGTGTTACCAAGCATGAATATCTAAAGTTTTTTATAAGCACGTGAAGCCTCGATCTTTTCAAGTCGGTGTCTGGTTATTGCTATAAGAAGACCCATTATCACGATGAGACATACAGGAAATAAGTTCACACCTAAATATGACGGACCCTACATCATCAAAGAGGTCTATACAAATGGAGTATACAAGATCATTGATCGAGACGAATTAAGAATTGGCTCAATCATTGGCAAATTTTTTAAGAAATTTTATACTTGATAAATGTAAAAAAAAAAAAAATTAAAAATCGTCTTTATCGTAAGAGTATAAACTACATGGTGCTTCTAGTCTGCATGAGCTTAAAAGGTGAACGACCCAAAAAAAATCTTTTGAACTACATTATGATTTGATCCCTATTCATTTTAAATGGCACATAGGCATCTTGAAGAAAACTTCAAGTTCAGTCTAGTAAAAGAAAAGTTGAACTACGTCATGGCTTGATCTCTTTCTTAAAGGGTACGTAGATAACTTAAAGAAGTTTAAGTTTAGTCCAAGGAAAAAGTCACCACCACATAAAGTGTGACGCTAGAAAATTGGCGGTGTTCATCTATATTAAAAAAATGTCACCAAGAATTGAGGAGGGCTCTAATAGACACAATTCAAAAAATTGAAGATGTTCATCCTTATTAGGGGCAACCCAACAAATCAAAGAAGTGCAGCATTAGGAGCAAGACATTGCAAATTAAATGCTTATAAGAGCATTGCTTAACTAAAGTTCAACGCTTCATCTTCAAGTTTAGAAATTCTTCAAAATTAAGTTCAGACGTTTCATTGATGCTTCTTCAAATTCAAATTTGAAGGTTTCATCGAGGCTTGTTCAAATGCAAGTTCGGTGATTTCGTAGAAGCTTACTTAATAAGCATTCGTCAATGTTTCTTCAAGTTCAAGTGAGGAGGATTCTCTGATGTTTCATCAAGCTCAAGTTTAGAGGATTCTTCAATGTTCCATCTTCATACTCAAGTTTGGAGGCTTTGTGATTCCATCTATATGCTTAATTCACGAAGTCAAACTTAACGTGGAAGGCGAAAAGTAAAGACCGATGTAGAACGTGGAAAATCAAGTCTGATGCAAACTGACAGAAAAACAAGTTTGGTGTGACTTTACTTCATCAAGTTTGATCTTTCTGGCTCTACCTCATATGTGAGATCACATCTGGTCTGCTTAGTTCCACCTCGTATGTAAGATTAAGTCAAGTCTGCATGGCTCCACTTCATCTACAAGATCAAGTACGATCTGTCTAGATCCGCCTCATATGCGAGATTAAGTCTGGTCTACTAGGTTTTACCTCATATGCGAGATTAAGTCTGGTTCGTAATGTTCTTCCTCTTCTACGAGATCAAGTCCAGTCTGCTTGGCTGTGCCTCATAGGCAGGATCAAGTCTCGTTTGCCTCTTTGTCTCATATGCGAGATTAGGTTCGGTCTGCCTAACTCCGCTACATATATAAGATTAAGTCTGGTCTATCCAGCTCCGCTCTAAAGCTCGATGTCATATCCGCCTCATCTTCAAAACTTGATGGTATATCTACGCCATCTTCAAAGGCGGATCAAGAAGGGACATAATAAGGTTGTTTAAATCTTTTCGGGGTCATCCCTATGTGAACCAAACCATGATATAATAGTGGATCAAGAAGTGATGTAATAGGGTTTTTTAGACCTTTTCGGGGTCATCCCTATCCTGATCAAATAGGGTTGTTAGACCTTTCCGGGTCATCCCTATGTTGATTAAGAAGTGACGATGTAATAAGGTTGTTTAGACCTTTTCGAGGTTGTCCCTATGTTGATCGAGAAATGATGTAATAGGGTTGTTTAGACCTTTCTGGGGTCATTTATATGTTGATCAAATATGATTGTTAGATTTCTCTGGGCTCATTCCTATGTTGATCAAGAAGTGACAAGGTAATAGGGTTGTTTAGACCTTTCTAGGGTCATTCTTATGTTGATCGAGAAGTGTTGTAATAGGATTGTTTAGACCTTTCTGGGGTCATCCATATGTTGATCAAGAAGTGATGTAATAGAGTTGTTTAGACCTTTTCGGGGTCATCCTATGTTGATCAAATTTGGTTGTTAAACCTTTCCAGGGCCATCCCTATATTGATCAAGAAGTGGCGATATGATAGGTTTGTTTAGACCTTTCCGGGATCACTATGTGTGTCCAAGTGACAGTCACGTATCGGGGTATTACTAGAAAAAAAAACTCACCCTTTGCAAAAAAATAAATAAATAAATAAATAAGGAGTTGGCGAGATTAAAAAAAAAAAAGTTACTCCCTTGAATGCAAGTTACGAGTAACTTAAATTCCTGTAAGAAAATGGGAGCAAGCTAATAAAAAAAATTAAATTCCAAATGATGGAAAATGGAAATTAAAAAAATGAAGAAAGAAAAGGAAAATTTTGAAAAAAAAAAAAAAAAAAAAATTCTCTTATTTACCTTTGTGCAAGGTTGCTTGAGTTGAGAATGCAGGGCTTTGGGTCCTATTTATAGAAGATTCACCAGTTTCATGATGAATTAGGAATCAAAGCAGATAAAGATTTAGTTTGAATTATTCGATTTTATTAGATTTCCTAATTTGATTTTATCCTAAATTTATATTAAATTAAAAAAGAAATCAAATTAAGGATTCTACCGTTGTCAAGGTTTTTTTATTTATATTTTGTCGTCAAATTTATCTTCAAAAGAGATTTAGACATATTTTAAATTTCATCCCCAAATTCAAATCATCCAAATTTAGCCTCATATCCCAAAGCCAAATTAAATTAAGGATAAAATCTTAAATCCATCTCAAATTAAAATTTGACTAAATTCCAAATTTTATCCAAAATTCAAATTACACACATTGGGATAAAGTCTCAAATTGATGTAAAATTCAAATTTAGGCATCTTCCAAATTTTATGTCAAATTCATCTAAATTTATGTTCTTATTCCTATTTCCAAATCAAATTTAAACATTAAAATTCCTTTCAAATTAAAATTTGACTATATTCCAAATTTTATCTCAAATTTAAATCAAATTTAGCTTTTGCTCTCAGTCCAAATCAAATTGGAGGTAAAATCTCAAATTAAAATTTAGTCATATTCCAAATTTTATCCCAAATTCTAATACTAAATTCATAGTTTGGCTGACACATCAAATGAAATTTAAATCAAGAGCAAATAACTTGTATTTTGACTTCAACTTCGTCTTTTCGAGATTCATCTACCTGCATAAATCTCAAAAATGGGGTATTTGGTGAAGAAAAAATTTTGGATCAATCACAAATTGTCACTTCATTTACTAAATTAATGACAAAACTCCAAATAATTGAACTTGAGATCAATTAGAAGTTAACATGTGTCCCCAAATCAAAGTTGAAGACATAAATTGGCAAAGTCCGGTGATGTTGCATGTTTCATCTAAAACATTAGATTGAGTAAAATTAATTTGACCCAATTTGATATTATAATTTAGGCTAAAATCCAGTTTGAGCAAAAAAAAATGGCTTAATTGACCCAAATGTCAAAGTAGGTCTAAGTCTAATTAATTAGGCCGAAAGGATAGACCCATGGACCAACCAAGCCTGAGTTCACGAAGTCCACTAGAGAACTCTATAAATAGAGGAGTTCTCTTCATTAGTGAGCGTCGACAATTCTACATTCCAGAGAGTCTAGAGAGAATTCTGAAAACTGAGATCAAATCAACATCAATACAAGTTTCACTCCACAAAACAAGTTTCTTCGAAAATTTCGTGCAAACATAGACATCAGAATGTTCAAAATGCATAGTTAAATTAAGTGAACATTTTTCAAATTTTCTAACATTTGTCTAAATAAATTTTAATGTGTATTGTTTCATGAAGCATTCGTCTAAAAAAATCATCTCGTGGGAGAGATTATACATATACTTTTTAGAACAAAATAGGACAATAATTATTTTGTTAGATGACATTAAAAAAAAGTAAATTTTTAATACAATAAATATGAGGTACTGAGATTTGGACTTCCGATCTAAATTATTATGTCTTTATTGCTTATTGTTTATTTTAAAAAAATGACAAAAACCAAAAACAAGTGTGCACTTGTTAAATTTAAAAAAAACAAAAAAAAACAAAACTTATCCATCTCATTTCACATCATTAGGAAAACACATTCAAGTTCGAGATGGTTCCGTTATGAATCACATAAAACAAAAGTCAACAGTTGAAAGGCCATTTAAAGCCTCACGTAACATTCGGAAGTACTTGGCTGAAGTAGCATTTTTTTTTCCCCTACTTTTACCACGTACGAGCGGGGATCAAAACTCTAAGCTGGAGATTCATTATACAAGTTTATGTCGCTCTAGCTATATTTATATGGGCAATGGGTCGAAGTAGCTATGAAGTCATGTTTGTTTTTTCTTTCTTTCAAAATTAGAAGTTTAAATCTCTACATCTCCACTAGTTATATTAAACAAAATGATGAGGAACTAAATTGAAATTTTTTACATAAATTATCATCAACCAATTGTAACATTCATCAAGAAGATGGACTAATGTGAAAAATAAAAGTTTAAAATAATAAGTTATGGGTAAATCCATTGACAAGTAGAAAATAAGAAAAAAGCAAGAAGAAATTGACACACGGATTTTTGTTGTTCATTAACCGTGTGTTAGTTACATCCATGACTATGGAGAGAAATTGTTTTATTATCTTGAGAATATCAAAGTATACACAATGGGGTTATTTAGCTCACCAACATGAGTTGAGTTGAATTGGTATAATATATCATCTCATTATTTAGTCCACCAACTTAAATGTTGGTGGAATTGAGTTGGTATGTTTTACCAACTCATCCCAACTCTCCATTCTTCCAACGTTTTCAATGACTTCATTCATCGGTTACCATCAACGATTATCACTGCCACACTATGGGAACCAACTTCAATGACCACTTTGACACACCAACTCCGATGACCAACTCCAGGCCCCAACAACCACCTCTGACGATATTTTTGGCAACCAATTCTAATGACAACCTTCGTGTGACTAACTCCCACGACCAATTTTGGGCTCCGACAAACCACCTCCAATGACAATTTCGATAACCAGTTTTGCGCGACCAACTCCAACGGCCGATTTCGAACTCCAACAACCACCTCCGACGAAAACTCTAGTGATAAGTTCGAAAACCACCTTCGCGTGACCAAGTCCGATGACACTTTTCAGGCTTTGACAACCAACTCTAACGATCAATTTCGAGCTGCGACAACTACCTCTGATGACAACTCTGACAAAAAACTCTAATGACCAACTATAACTACAAACTCTAGTGAGAATCATCTTCAATGATCAACTTTGACGACCATCTTCGCATGACTAATTCGATGACTAACTCTGAGCTTCGACAACCATTTCTGATGAAAAACTTTGACAACCAACTTCAGTATCATCTTCGTGCAAACAACTTGGAGCTCCGACAACCACCTTCGACTACAAACTTCGGGAAAATCACCTTCGATAATCAATTTTAATAACCACCTCCGACTCATATGTTCATGTGACCAACTTAGGGCTACGACCACCACCTCTAACTACAAATTGGTACATTATTGGCCATTAATGAAAAACCTATTTTTTGTGCACGTTCAGCTCATGCGTTCCATGACTGTTAAAATATATTGTATGGTTGTTGATTATATAAATAATAATATTTTGTTTACTTTAAGTACAATATTTATATGTAGAAATTATAAAATATATCTTTATTTAATTGAATTCACAAATCAAATGAGTGTTTAAGAATTTGGAAAAGTATATATGTAGTTGAATGGTGGTACAAAAAGTTAAGAAAAACAAACAAAAACAAAAACAAAACAAAATAAGAAATAAAAAAAAATCATAAAATGGATATTTGTTTGAAAAAATTTCATAGATAGAAAAAATGTCAAACTATTTACAGATATAGCAAAAAAAAAAACACTAACTTCTATCAGTGTCTATCAGTGATACACTTCTATTAGTTCTATTACTGTTAGACACTGATACACTTCTATCAGCCTCTATCAACTTAAGATTAAAATTTTACTATTTTTTCATTTTTCCTTATTTTTCTAGTTTTCAAAATCTCCAGTTTGTTTTATGGAACATTTTCTGGCAAAAATTAGTGAAAAAATTGAGATTTATTCTTTGACAATCCTCTAAATTTGGCGAAATTGAAAGTGGAATTATTTAAGAAACAAGGTGCCATTATATTGGTTGCTAAAATGGTGTTAGAGATTAAACTAAAAAAAAATCATCACAGAGTAAAAATATAGAGCAAAAATAGGAAGAAGAAAAAAAAGAATAAGAAGATGATGAAGATGAAATTCATGGAGAAAAATTAGAATCAAAAGTTTTTATTTTTCTTTGGTTTCTAATTTTATCTAACCATATTCATGAAAGAAATGCAGTTAGTTAATTGTTGTTCATTAAAAAAAAAACAAATAAGAGAAAGAAGACAAACTTTAAAAAATAAAATAAAATAATTACAATTCATATTTAATTAAAATGATAAAATTATTAAAGAACAAAGTTTCAATACAAAAATAGTAATCATAAAAGCAGATTATGAAGAATTTAAAAAACGACACAAGATATCCTTAATATATGAACTCAACTCTACACCCCAACACGAACATATGAACTCAGACAAAACAACTCTGCACCCCAAACACAAACATATGAACTCCACAGATATATGAACTTCAGATATCGCATGTCTCAACTCAGCACCCCAAACAGTCCTAATAATATGAGATGAGATGCATGAAAGGGGTTAGAGGCTTTATATATGACACCTCTCTTAAACCCCAAATAGAGTGTACCTAAAATAGAGCATAAAATATAAACTTAATTGATAATCTCTATATAATATATTTAGTCATTCGGAGCATCAAATAACATATTTAAGTTATTGAATATTTACCTAAACATAAGAGATGACTAAAATGGTAATGTAGCCTCATTAAACCATTGCATTCATCTAACTCCTTTTTCATTTTTTTACGATATAAATTACATTTATTTAAGAGGGTGTTTAGCCCACCGACTTCATAAGTTAATATTAAATAACTCAACCTAACTTTAATAGTGCTCAATACTGAAGTTTGAACATTTATCGATGAACTTATTTGTCCATCTTTCTCTCTTTTTCACATTTATCGAGAAACTATATTTTTACAACTCTGCATCTCGAACATAGATTTTCTAACTCTAACATATTGATTCCATGTGTTCATAACTCAACTTAGCACATCAAACACCCCCTTAATTCATATTTTATATAAATTGTTCCGCTGATTAATGCATTTCTTCAGAAGGTAGGTTTTTTAATACCATTATTCATCAAGCATTGACAATTTCTTTTGGTACGTAAGAAGTTAGTAATTCAATCTAGGAGTGTTTGCTAAAATTGAATAAACCAAATTAAATTAACTAAAAAGTTCTTTTTTACAAAGGTGTCAGTTTGGTTTAAAAGTATAGTGAAACCAGATTTTTTTATTCAGTTCGGTTTTAATTTGAAATCTGTATCCAAAGTCGAACCGAATCGAACCATATATAACCGAAGTTATTATTATTTGTGGTTTAATTCGGATTGGATCAAAATAATCGGTCCAATTGGGTTTGATGAGAGATTAGATGCTCAATTTCTTCACCCGACATATAGTTGTTAAAAAAACAATAATAACTTTGTCAGCCCATTCGATGAAGTATTTACAAATTACAACTACTTTTTAGGTAACAAGATAATTCATTAATCAGTTGAAACACTCGAGGAGCTATATAGCAGAGCATTCAAATAAATAAGGGGGAAAGCTATGAAGGGGGATTATCGACCCCCACATTAGACCACTCTCAGCTTGTTAGTGATTAGCAAAATGAGTTATTATATTTTTTTAATTCAGTTTACGAAATAAACATATAAAACCAAATTAGCCACAGTAATTCCAGCAAGTTATACTTTCATGCGATCAAACACCTAGCTTTCAATTCCTGGCGTTTTGAAGGTGATGAAAGAATAAACAGTCCACTCTTTATGTATACAATAACTCACCTAATTAAGTACACAAGGTGTTCTTCTACGTTAGAACGGTTTCTTCTGTAAATAAATGCAAAAATAATAACAAGATTTGTGTAACATTCAACAGCTCCCTATAAATTCATGCACCAATTTGGCAAAGATGAATATCAAAGAACAAGAACTTTGAAGAATACCTGCAATGGCACGAGCTAATTACCTCATTGTTGCTCTCTCACTCCACGTAACCTGGCTGCTATTTCTTAGCAAACCATGCATCGCTTTGACACCTGAAACTTCTCCATCTTTTCCTGCCATTCTCATATTTGGTGATTCTACGGTCGACACCGGAAATAACAACTTCATCCCCACTATTTTCAAGGCTAATTACTCTCCATACGGCAAAGATTTTCCTGGCCATGTTGCTACTGGAAGGTTCAGTGATGGGAAACTCATTCCTGACATGGTGGCATCTAAGTTGGGGATAAAGGAGCTTGTTCCTCCATTTCTGGATCCTGAACTGTCGGATGATGATGTGAAAACAGGGGTCAGTTTTGCATCCGCCGGCACAGGACTCGATGATCGAACAGCCGCTATATCTACAGTCATTCCTGCGATGAAACAAATTGGTATGTTCAAGAACTACATTCAAAGGCTTCAAAGAATTGTGGGTGTGGATGAAAGTAAGAGGATTATTGGCAGTGCTTTGGCTGTCATTAGTGTAGGAACCAATGACTTAACCTTCAATTTCTACGACCTTCCAACCAGGCAGTTGCAATTCAATATTAGTGATTACCAAGATTTTCTACAGAATAGACTACAAAGCTTGATCAAGGTAAATGATATTCAATATAATATGCACTCATTAATCTTCACCGATATTTGACACTTATAAAAAAAATCTTGATTTCAAAAATACCCTTTTTTTTCTTTTTTCCAAAGTTGCAACGTTATATTTGACCTCAAATAAATATTTTAGAACTAGAAATCCTTTGAAATTTTGGATATAATTGGGATCCAAAATTGGGTGGCGGTGAGCTAAAATAGAAATTTAGATTGTCACACCATTCCAAGTAGTTCTAAAATGTTCGTAAAAGGTGAAAGATACATTGTAAGTTTTGAAAGAATAAGGGTATTTTAAAAATAAATAGCAAAGTTAAAGAGTGTTGTTTATAATTTAGCCTTGACATAATAATCACCAATGCATCAGTTACAAGTTCCACATCTTCAATTTTGTATGCTTCAGTCCTATTCTTGAAAAGTTTTTAACCTTCAAAGTTTGATCATTCTAATAGACTTATCAACTACTCCCTGCTTCAAACGAACACTTGTTTAACTCTGTTTTACAATGGACAGGAAATTTACCAGCTTGGATGTCGCACTATAGTGGTCGCTGGCCTCCCTCCAATTGGTTGTCTTCCAATTCAAGAGACCATATCATTCCCAATTCCTCTAAATCGAAAATGTTTGGAAGATCAAAATACAGATTCCGAAGCCTACAATCAGAAGCTTTCAAAGCTGTTGGGCAATTTACAATCACAGCTACTAGGAAGCACAATTTTGTATGCTGACATTTACACTCCTCTCGTGGACATGATTAATAATCCCCAAAAATATGGTAAGCCGGTATAAATAATTAAGGGAAATCAAGTTATGAACAAAAAAATCAATGTAATTGACCTGAAATTTGTTTGGGGCATTTCGTCGAACAGGTTTTGAGCAGACGAACATTGGTTGTTGTGGAACTGGATTGGCTGAAGCAGGGCCTCTATGTAATGCATCAACTCCAACGTGTGAAGACCCATCAAAATTTATGTTCTGGGATAGCATTCATCCCACTGAAGCAACCTACAAATTCATCACAGAGTCGCTTCTTAAGCAATTTTCCGATCACTTGAATTAGAAGTGAAGGATTTTGAACTCACAGTTCTGGGCTCTTAAGGCTTTAAAATCTTTATCTAATTTATTATTCATTGTATTCGCAATATTTCTTTTAAGTTTCACTTTATAAATTCAAAGCTTGAAATTCAAATCGAATGGAATTGACCAATTATTTTGAAGTTGCATGTGTTTTTCTAATGACGTGAAATAAAATCGACATGGACAATTGAAAATTAGTTAGAGGAAGAAGTGCTAAAGTAGAGTTTTAAAAAAAATAAAAATAAAAACAATATATTTATTAATATTTGGTTTACATATCTCCGTGCATCCTACTAAATTATTCAATTAAAATCTAAACCTGCTAAGTTTTCAAAATTTTTATTTATTTATTATTTCTTTTTTGTGTGGGATGAAAGCGAAATATTTTCGAAAAGTATAAGTTAAAACTTGGAAATCTTAAAAACAACTTGCAAATACATATGCATTTTTTCTCTCATACGTCCTGAAAAATGCAAATCCACATTATGTTTCTCGAATAGTTTCTCCAAATACAAATTTCCAAACCTTAGTCCATTGTTACACTAAACAACAATAAAAGTAATGATCAAAATAAGGACAATATTTAGTGAAACATAGTCATTAACCAAGTTGAATAATAATCATCAAGGACGTGTTTGGAGCGATGATTATCCTAAAACTATAATAACCACATTTTGTTACTGTAAATATTATTTTGCATTCTCTAACTAGTTACAGCTAATATTTTTTCAAAACCCTTGTTTGCTACAGTATTTACTATTTACTACCGTTTTTACTATTTTACATTTATAATTTTTTTATTCTTTGCTACAGTGTTTACTATTTTCTTCTCAAACTAAAATAGTTTACACCTCAAACACATACTATTATAACTCAAACTAAAATAATCTACACCCAAATACAAAACTATTATAACCTAACTATAATAAACTATAATTATAATAACCAACTTCTTGTCTCAAACATCCCCAAGAGTTTAGAGAATCGAATCTCTCCAACCTCTACCTAAATTTCAATCCCAACAAAAGAAAAGGTGTGAACAAGATGGGGACTTTTGCAAGTTATTTAGCATTTGCTAGCTCTTATGAAAATATATTGTATCTGATTCATTACTAATAATATCAAATCAATAACAATTTGCAGCAAAAAAAATGGAAATCACTTGTAGTTATATGTGCCCACATGAATCTTGTTCATCGGTCATTGGTATGTACTCATTTTTATATGTTGATGATTTAAATTTACATATCCTTGTGCTCATAAAGTGCCGCAGTTTGTCGTTTGAATTTTTTAATTTATTGAAAGTGTTAAAAAAAAACTACAGTTAAACATTTGAGAGTGGTTTCTAAAATACAACCATTTCTAAAATATATGTACCAAATGATATTTAAACTTAGAGTTGTTTTCAAATATAGAAAAATAAATTAAAATACTTATAACTAATAGCAAAATACAAATAGTCTATAGACACAGTTAGTAGTCTATCGCAGTATATCACAGATAAACTCTGATATTTTACTATTAGTTGTAAATATTTTTAGCAGTTTTGTCATTTAAAATATTTTCCCTTAAACCTATAAAACTTTAATTTTTTGGGAAAAAAAAAACGAACAGCTATATGGTTAAGTCCCAGTGAGAAAGCAAAAGTTTTTTAAATCTCTCTTACTTTCTTTAATAAAATTTCTTTATTAGATTATAAATTCAGTTCCTGAATCATATGAGATACACAGAGTTGAAAGTTTAGAGAACCGTTAAACATAATTAAAATTCAAATTTATATATGATTAAATAATAAAATAAAATTCAAATTTTTTAGAAATTTATTAAACAAAAAATTAAAAATTTATATAATTATTAGACACTCTTGAAAGATAAATACATTACAGTTACAAAGTTGACCAAACTTTAAATTTAACCTAAAATTATAAGTTTTATCGTTACACTTTTTTCCTCTGTTTTTTTCTGAATTCACCAAAGATCATATCATGTAAGCAAGCCATTAACATCAACAAGGTTATAAGGGACTAATGAAAGGAGTAACTAATACATAAATGGCTAAATATAAATTTTGTAAACAGTGCATACTAAATTGAAAAAGAAACATAAATATTAGAGACTAAAACATAACAAAAAGCTTATCTTATCTTTACCTGAACCCTTTTTTTTTAAACCTTAAGAAAAAATAATGTTTGTGTAAAAACATTCCATTGATTATTGCATTGAAATTTGTCAACCTGACACAAAATTAAGGGGGAAATTGAAATTTTCACCAAAGTTATGATATACACTACTAATCAATAAGTATGGTTTGCATTTTGGCCCTCTAGGAACTCATAAAAAAATTAACAGTCACCATCAAGGTCAATTGTCATACCAAAAAGTTGTCCTCGAAACAATCAGACCCACCACCACACACTGCATTGGTCACAAACTTCATTTTTAATTCAGGGAGCATTTTCTGGTCCACACCTTAGAATTTAAGACTCGAACAGAGAAGTCTTACCTACTAACAAAGAACCGACAAAGTTTGTTGCTTAAGGCACGGCCGGGATTTCCCCCTTACAAGTAAGCAAGTAAACAACCTCTAAAACCATCTAACTTGTATTTGATCTTATAAGCCAACCTTGACCCAACAATCTTGAACTCTCCTTCCAATGATTAATAAACTACTGGTGAAACATGGAAGAATTGAAATCCAAGTTATGTATGGATGGTATGAACTGCCTAAACAAGAATTATAGAACAGCAAACAACCAGAGTTATTACTCACAACATCAACCAATTTCCATTAATGAGTAAATACATTGGAAAATAAAAAATACGCATGTCGAATGAAATGATTGTTGCTATCTGTTACAATAACGAATCATTGGTTTTAGCTGCTCAAATGTTTTAGTTCGCAAAGTTTGAAAAGTCCAAAGTGCGCAGACTAGCCACGGAGCTTGGATACTGTTTCCCGATTGGAGATCCATGGATCACAGACAGTATCTCCTCATGGTCTTTCACCCAAAACCGGAAACGATCTTAAAAACCAATCACGTTCCGGTAAAAAATCTCAATATCGTATTCGTTTAGAAGAAAAACAAAAATTGCATTTTCATTATGATCTTACAGAACGACAATTACTTAAATGCGTTGAGTGTAGTGTGGGTAAGGTAAGGAGGCCGCCAGATAGGAAGCCAAACCGGCCTATTAACCGTAGCTAAGCTAATATGCGCCAGAGAAAGCTAGCGTCGGAGGTAAGCTCTATTCGGCTCGAAGCATTGATTCCCCATAACGAATAGGCTAGCTCGAGATCTCGAAGGCAGCAGTCAAGTGAAAAAGGAAGGTCAAATCAAAGGTTGAAGGAAGCAACTTAAGAGTCTTAGGGGAATACTTTAGCTCTCCAACTGGCTCTGCAACTTCAAGGGATTCAAATCAGGCCACCTTCCTAAGGGGTCAAACCTACAAATAGATCCCTCAAACTGGTAATGGAATTGGATGACTCGAAACTACTACTTTCAGTGTTTATTGAGTATCCCGCCATGGGAGAAAATACCCCCTACAATCCTCAAGAATGCCTTCTCGACTTCTTTGACAAGAAGCTGAACGAGCAAGACACCCACCTGGAGTGGAGCCTCGTGGAACATGACTCCAAGAAACTCACTTTTTTAAATGAACTTTTAAACAATCTCTGAAGACATGGGCCAACCTCCGTCTATATAAAGGAAATACTTGGTAACGAGTAACGAAAAAAATGGGGTTTCGAGTCGAACAGTTAAGGAGAGCTAAGAGTCACTGTCCTGTTCCCCAGGCTTTCCCCTTTCTCAACCAAATGAAGGAGATATGAACTATATTCAAATGGGCCAAGACCTTACCCTATGTTCTCTCCAGGTGGGGTTGGAGGCGAAGACGGGTAAAGTTCATCATTCAATGGTTCAATTGCCCACTTATCTATAACTGAAAGGAGAGGAAAAGCAAAAAGTATGTGCTCAAAATACCTCTATCACCCCAACCCACCTTGTTTATGTATTGGAACTACTACCACTTCCTTAGAACTTTGATTCGTCCGGCCAGCAGGCGGGCGGCGTGCCTATTTTATGTGACAACACTACAGAGCGAGTGGCTCTTCTAGGCGGGTTGCTGTGTGACAACACTATAGAGAAAGCTACGCTTTTGTGTAACATGCTATGGTCTCAACGCCCTTACGAGGTAGTGATGAGTTTCATGCGTTCTAAGGCCGACCTGCACGCAGTTAGGAAGATTGGCCACAATCTGAGCGGTACCACCTACCGTATCCTACCACCTATAGGCAGTCGTCCGTCCTACAACCACCCGAAAAGGAACTACATTTTTTACTTTTAACAATTTATTTTTTAGATTTTAAGTTAGAATTCCACGGCGTGGTAATGTTATCAATTGCCTATTTAGCTGATTTGAATGTAGTGGGAAGACATATAATCAACCAAAATATTATGTTCAAAGTTTAAATCATGACCTCTAGACAATGTCAAACACATCCACTTAATATATTATGAGTAATGATTAGATTGCACTTAACGTCAGGTTTCCTTCCTTCATAAAAAAAATAATAATAATAAATAAATCATTTAAAAAAATTCACACATGACCATTGTTTATTGGGGAGGTAGGCTGCACCAAAGTATTTTCCCTATAATATCAATCATTCACATAGCCTGACAACCAACTTGTTCAGTTAGCCAATTTAAGCTTAAAAACAATCGATTAAAATAAATATTTTATTATGTTGAACTGAAAAAATCTGTCCACCTGGGATGAAATATTTAGAACCCAGGATTAACAAATAAAATAAAATAAGTTGTGAAAAGAGGAAAAAAATTAAAAATAAAAAATAAAACCAATCATCCATAATTGCTTTAGCCAATTACAAACGTTCAAACGTATGGCTTTCAATGGCTTTCATTGGCTTTAAATTGCTGAGGTTTTTTAAACCGATGAAGGCATAAATGATCAGCAGTTTTACACATTCTCATTCTGTATTCAGTAACTGATCAGCCTCTTAGTTAAAAATGTTCTTCGTTTGAACGGTTCCTTCAACCACTATAAATATATCAACCAATTTGCAAAGATAAATATCAAACACAAGAACTTGACGAACACCAGCAATGGCACCATCAAATTACCTCATTGTTGCACTATCACTCAACATAATTTGGCTGCTATTTCTTAGCAAACAATGCAGCGCCCGCCATTCTCATATTCGGGTCGATACCGGAAATAACAACTTCATTTCCACAATTTTCAAGGCCAATTACTCTCCATACGGCAAAGATTTTCCTGGTCATGTCGCTACTGGAAGGTTCAGCGATGGGAAACTCATTCCTGATATGGTGGCCTCTAGGTTGGGAATAAAAGAGCTTGTTCCTCCATTTTTGGATCCTAAATTGTCGGACGGCGATGTGAAACTGGAGTCAGTTTTGCATCTGCCGGCACAGGCTTCGATGATCTCACGTCTCTGTATACAATGTCATTCCTGTGATGAAGCAAATTGATATGTTCAAGAACTATACTGGAAGGCTTCAAAGGATTGTGGGCGTGGATGAAAGTAGGAAGATTCTTAACAGTGCTTTGGTTGTTTTTGGTGCAGGAACCAATGACCTAAACATCAATTTCTATGACCTTCCCACCAGGCAGCTACAATACAATATTAGTGGTTACCAAGATTTTCTACAGAACAGGCTACAAAGCTTGATCAAGGTAAGTTATACAATATGCACCCTCCATAATTCTAATCAATATTTGACATAATAATGAATAACTAATGAGCATAGACACGACACGACGATGCATCAATTTCAATAAAATTGAGATACGGACTCGTTAGGGATACATTCATTTTTATTGTTATTTTTTTACGATATATTTAAATTTAGCATAAAATACCATACGCACCCCACTAAAAAAACATAAAATATCAAGTTAATTAACCATTATTATCGATGAAATGTTTATGTTTCTAATTTCAGGTTTGTATATTTATGTCTTTTTTAATCTATGATTAAAAAAAGGGTTTTACTCTAGATTTTTTAATTTTAGTTTAACATATAATTGTTTTGGGCTTTAAATTTGAGTCTAACATGAAAGGTGGGCCCATTTTCTTTTTAAAAAAAATTTCAAAAGTGTCCTAAACATGTCTCACATGTCTGAAATTTGCAGATCGGATATGTGTCCGAACATGTTTGTGTTCGTGTTCCATAGACGAAGAAAAAGGTTAATTATTAGTTTAAACATGTTTGTTTACAATTGTACCACCAAACCCATGAATGTTTTAACATTTTAACTCATTCTTTGTTTCAAAATTGGGTAGGAAATTTACCAACTTGGATGTCGCACTAAAGTGGTAGCTGGGCTTCGTCCAGTTCGTTGCCTTCCCATTCAAGAGAGCATAGCATTTCAAAACCCAGAAGATCGAAAATGTTTGGAAGATCAAAACTCAGATTCCCAAGCCTACAATCAGAAGCTTTCAAAGCTGTTAAGCAATTTACAGCCACGACTTCCTGGAAGCACACTTCTATATGCTGACATTTACACTCCCCTCCTAGACATGGTCAATAATCCTCACTATTACGGTAAGCCAATAACTCGTTTGAGAGAAATCAAGTACTGAATCCCATTTTTACCGAATTTTTTCTTTGGAGCGTTTCTGTTGGAAGCGTTGACGAGCCCACTCTAAATTTCACAAACTTTTAAGCAAAGAAACTTGTTCTCTTACAAAACTCAAGAACGCACAAGAGAAGAATATTGTTTTCTTGATTCTTTTCTCTTGCATACAAATGAGGGAAATGAATTCTTTATATAGTACTCAAGAGACACTTCCTAAAAGACACAAAATAAATGAAGTACATGTATACATACCATTCATGTACTTGAACAATTACATGTATCTAGAAATGCATGTATCTTGAAATTAGAAATGTATCTAGGAATGTGTTATCCATAATGTATCTAGCTTATTAATTTCTAACATGCCCCCTTAAGCTGGATTTCCCTGACTCCGAGCTTCTCTTTCATTTTCAAGAATAAGTCTGTCTTTAATGCTTTTGTGAATATATATGCAACTTGATCTTGTGTCTTATAATACTTGATATATACTTCTCCATCTTTGATCAATTCTCTGATGAAATGATATTTGATCTGTATGTATTTACTTCTTCCATGAAAAACTAGATTATTCGAAAGTGAAATAGATGATTATTGTCACAGAACATGACGGTCCCTTTCTCTTGAGGACACTTCAATTCACGTAGTACCTTTCTAAGCCAAAGTGTTTGACAACTAGCTGCAGACAAAGAAATGTATCCAGCTTCCATTGTTGACAATGCTGCAACATCCTGCTTCTTTGATGCCCATGAAACTGCTCCAAAACCAATATTAAATACATATCCAGAAGTACTTTTGAAATCATCAATATTTCCTCCCCAATCACTATCACTGTAGCCAACAAGAACATTATCCACATTCCTTTTATAGTGGATTTCATGATCAACAGTTCCAAGAATATATCTAAGAATTCTCTTTCCAACTTCCCAATGACTTCTCTTTGGTGATGTCATAAATCTACTCAATAAACTTACTGAGAACATAAGATCAGATCTAGTTGTAGTTAAATACATTAAACTTCCAACAAAACTTCTATAGATGGTGGCATCAAAAGCTTCACTATCATCATGTTTGCTTAACTTTAAACCCAGATCCATAGGAGTACTAGCAGGATAAGCATTCTCCATTCTGAACTTTAACAACAAATCTTTTGCATACTTCTTTTGAAAAATTGCAATCTCATTATCACCTTGTTTAACTTCAATACCAAGAAAGTAATGAAGTAAATCCATATCAATCATCTCAAATTCTTTATTCATGCTCTCTTTGAACTCGTCAATCATTATGTTTGAATTTTCCGTAAAAATTAAATCCTCAACATATAGACAAATCATCAAGAAATTACCATTTTTGTCTTCTTTGGTGTAGAGAGCATGTTCATATGGACATCTTCTGAAACCATCCTTCAAGAAAAAATCATCGATACGTTTGTACCAGGCTCTTGGTGCCTGCTTTAGCCCATACAATGTTTTCTTCAATCAACACATCTTATTTTCTTCTCCAATTTTGGCATAACCAGGGGGCTGCTCAACATAAATTTCGTCCTCTAAATACCCATTTAGAAATGCTGACTTAACATCCATTTGATGAACTTTCCAGTTATTTTGTGTTGCAAGGGCTAACATCAAACGAACAATCTCCAAGCAAGTTATTGGTGCAAAAACTTCTTCATAATCCACACCAAATTTTTGTTTGTAACCTTTTACTACGAATCTGGCCTTATATTTCTGTACTTCTCCATTTTGCTTCAGTTTTGTTCTATAGATCCATTACCAAGAGCTTTTCTATTCTCTGGTAATTTGACTAACTCTCATGTCTCGTTTCTTCTGATTGCATCAATCTCTTGATCCATTGCATTTTTCCATTTCTCATCTTAAATTGCTTCTTCAAAGTATATAGGATCAACATCTGCAAATAAAGCAAAATCAGCATGTTCATCATCTTGTATTCTTCTTAAAGTATTATAGATCTCTTGAATATTTCTTGTCTTCCTTGGAGTAGTTTCTTCATCACTTGTGGAGTGTGATGAAGAAGGTGAAGTTAGTAGTTGAGTGTCTTCAAGCTCCAAGTCTCGAGCATCTTCTTTACCATTCATGTCAATAAGTAAGGGATTCTGGTTTTTATTTGGTGCATCCCATTGCTAGAATTTTGCTTCATCGAACTTGACATCTCGACTAATAATAACTTTCTTACTTACAGGGTTGTATGTATCTTTCTTACTTTCTAATTTGAAAATACATATTGAACTGGGTTGGAAGTACTCCTATGGAACTGGGTTTAAAGTTAAGCAAGCATGATGATAGTGAAGCTTTGATACTACCATCTATAGAAGTCTTAGGTTTAATTGCTAGTACTCCTACGGAACTGGGTTTAAAGTTAAGCAAGCATGATGATAGTGAAGCTTTTGATGCCACCATCTATAGAAGTCTTGTTGGAAGTTTAATGTATTTAACTACAACTAGACCTGATCTTATGTTCTCAGTAAGTTTATTGAGTAGATTTATGACATCACCAAAGAGAAGTCATTGGGAAGGAAAGAGAATTCTTAGATATATTCTTGGAACTGTTGATCATGGAATCCACTATAAAAGGAACGTGGATAATGTTCTTGTTGGCTACAGTGATAGTGATTGAGGAGGAAATATTGATGATTTCAAAAGTACTTCTGAGTATGTATTTAATATTGTTTTGGAGCAGTTTCGTGGGCATCAAAGAAGTTGGATGTTGTAGCATTATCAACAACGGAAGCTGAATACGATTCTTTGTCTGCAGCTAGTTGTCAAACACTTTGGCTTAGAAAAGTACTATGTGAATTGAAGTGTTCTCAAGAGAAAGGGACCTTCATGTTCTGTGATAATAATCATCTATTTCACTTTCGAATAATCTAGCTTTTCATGGAAGAAGCAAACACATACAGATCAAATATCATTTCATCAGAGAATTGATCAAAAATGGAGAAGTATATATCAAATATTGTAAGACACAAGATCAAGTTACAGACATATTCACAAAAGCATTAAAGACAAGACTTATGCTTGAAAATGAAAGAGAAGCTCGGAGTCAAGGAAGTCTAGTTTAAGGGGGCATGTTAGGAATTAATAAGCTAGATACATTATGGATAACACATTCCTAGATACAATTCTAATTTCAAGATACATGCATTTCTAGATACATGTAATTGTTCAAGTACATGAATGATATATATATGTGTACTTCATTTATTTTGTATCTTTTAGGAAGTGTCTCTTGAGTACTATATAAGAGTTCATTTCCCTCATTTGTATGCAAGAGAAAAGAATCAAAATCAATAGAAGCAAATTGAAGTTTAAAAAAGAAACTGAGTTTCAAGAAAACAATATTCTTCACTTGTACGTTTTTGAGTTTTGTAAGAGAACAAGTTTTTTCTCTTAAAAGTTGTGAGATTTAGAGTGAATATAAAGTGGGCTCCTCAACGCTTCCAACAGGTTTTTTTCTTTGGGGTGTTTCATCAAACAGGTTTTGAGCAGATTAACGTAGGTTTTTGTGGCATTGGAATGGTTGAAGCAAGACCTCTATGTAATAATGAAACAACTACAACGTGTGAAGAGCCATCAAAATTTATGTTTTGGGATAACATTCATCCCACTGAAGCAGCTTACAAGTTCATCACTGAATCGCTTCTCAAGCAATTTGTCGATGATCTTAATCGGAATTGACAGGCTCCAACGCTTGAAATTTTCTAGCTGATTTAGAAAAATAGAATTTGTCATCTGTATCTGCAGGATTTCTTCTTTCTCTTCAACAGAGCTAACGCACAATAGGAGCAAATTTTGATTTAGTTCAAATTGACTAGAATTGTGTCTTTCTTTGTCATCAACGAACCATTTCGAAGTTGCGTATGTTTTTCTAATGACATGAAATGAGATGGGAAATGACGTGATGAATAAAGTAATTTCAGGGCTTTGTTGTTTTCTAAGAAACACGTGCGCTTTTATTTTTGTCTTGTTTTCAATTTTTTTTTCCTTCTAAATAATCATAAAATTGAATTAAAAGATTTTCGATGCGTATAAAATTCACATTATTATTATTATTTTAAAATTGGAACCAAAATGACCTTTTTTGAACTAAATCTAGAAATACAGAAACCAATATAGTATTCAATTAGATGTTTGAGGTAAAGTGTCGAGTTGTGAACACCTGAAAATCATAATATAAGAAGTTAATAAAATATAAAATTGATATTTTTTTAATAGTTAGATTTGATCCAAACACTTTAATTGATTTCAAGATTTCATTTAGAATATGACTCATTTCTAAAATAATATCTTTTAATATATTTTTTAGTAGTGAGATTTGATCCAAATACTTTAATATTTTTCTCCCTTTCATTCTCCGTCCCGTTCTTCCTCATTGCCCCAATCTAAAGAACCCTAATTTCTTTTCGTTCATCATCTTGTTTATTTTAAAAGCTCCCACTTGAAACACCACCCTTATATTCTCTCCAAAACTTCGCCATTAATCTCCTTATTCTCAATTTGGGTCTCCTCATTTACACACCAATTAGCTTCGTTTTGATTTATACTATGCAATATGGGTGGTTTTATAGAGTTGGACTAAACAGATGAAGAGAGCATGGACAGAAGGGAGTAAGGGATAACGTTTTTATTACATGCTGTTGCAAACAAAATGTTATACATCTCTATTTTTAAAATCTAGATCAAACATGATTCCTTCAGGCTGGTGGTGGCTCTGATTCCTTCAGGCTCTCCTTCAATGCGAGGACCTCACATACATGAGTCTCTTCTTCAGGCAACTCAATACTGTTTAGTTGACAATCTTCACTGTCTGGGAACTTTAATGTGTTGAGCACATTAAATTTCATCTCTTCATTGTCCACGCGCATAGTTAATTCACCTTTATATACGTCAATTAAAACTTTCCCAGTAGTTAAGAAGGAGCATTCAAGGATAATTGGTACCTCTCTATCTGCTTCATAGTCCAAGATAATAAAGTTTGCTGAGAATTGAGATTGTCAACCTTCACCAAAACATCTTCAATCTTCCCTTCTGTGTACTTAATTGTCTATCAGCGAGCTGAAGAGTAACAGAAGTAGGTTATGCTTCACCAATTCCCAATTTCTTAAAAATTGAGAGTGGCATGAGATTAATGCTGGCTCCTAGATTGCACAATGCATGACCCACATCCAATTCTTCTATCGAATAAGGAACTGTGAAGCTCCTAGGGTCCTTCTGCTTCTTTGCTTACTAATGCGTTACACTCCTACGTTAGCACTATTACTTCCTTCTCACTGACTCTTCTCTTCTTCGTCAAAATGTCCTTAAAAGATTTTACATATGTTGGCATCTACTTCAAAGCTTCTATAAGTGGAATGTTGATGTGCAGCTGCTTCAAGAGCTCAAGAAAGTGCTTGAATTGATGCTCATCATTCTTCTTCATCAGACGCATAGGGAATGGTGCATTCAGCGGCACCTCAGGCTTTCCCGTGTTAGACGTACTGATTTCCGAATGGCTTGTGGTTTCGGGCATTTTTTCTTTCTGATCCATTGAACATGTAATGCGTTCTTTCGAAGGACTGTTGTTTCTTGGATTCATTCATTTTTCTTCAAGAGCTCTTCCACTTCGTAACGTCACTACGTGGCATTGCTCCTTCCTATTATTGTTCCCAAGTGTTTCAGTATTGCTAGGTAGAACTCCAGGCTGCTTGTTTTTCAGCTCGCTTGCTATCTGCCCTACTTGGATCTCCAAGTTTCTGATAAATGACGTATGGCTTTTCAACAACGCGTCATTCTGGGCTATGTATTCCTTCAATAGGTTCTCAAGCGGAGATTCTGAGCTCGACGTCTGTCCTCTATTAAAGGGCTGTTGATACTGCTGATGCGTTTGTTGAAATGCAGGCGGCGATCCATTCCTTTGTTGATAGTTCACCCTTGGGTGGTGCTCTTGCTGATTTCCTCCTGTCCAAGAAAAATTCGGATGGTTTCTCCATCCAGGGTTATACGTATTAGAGAATGGGTTATTTTTTATGAAGCATACTAAATAAGGGTTTTGTGGACATTCAGCATAGGAGTGAGGATCTCCACAGCCCACACAGTTAACCATGGGCTGCCCAAACGCTTCTACCTGATTCACCTTCTGTTGATTTGATGAATTTCCTAGCGTTATGTTCTGCAGAAGGCTAGTCATCGTAGCCACTTGAGCAGAAAGTGTGGCTATTGCGTTAGAATCAACAAAATTAACATTCTAAGATCTCCTTCTCCTGTCATTTCTTCCATCATATGTATCATCCACCCATTCTATATTATGTTTAGCAATGTGGTCTAATATGTCTTTAGCCTCAGTATAGGATTTGTCCATAAGTCCACCAGCTGCTGCTGCATCTGCTGCCATCTGTGATGCTCTATTCAGTCCTCCATAAAACGTCTCCATTTGGATAGTCAGTGGTAGTCCATGGTTTGGGCAATTTTTGACTAAGCCCTTAAAACGCTCCCATGCGGCGTTTAAGGTCTCAGTATCTTCTTGTACCTCCTCGCGTTAATGGTAGGTGGGAAGTATTTTTTTCATAAATGTTTCCACTAACTTCTCCCACGTGATTTCACCAGGCTCTAATGAACTCAACCATTGTTTTGCGTCATCATGCAAATAATAGTGAAACAAGGATAGCCTGATCACCTCTTGGGTGATTCCAGGAATCATAAATGAATTACATGTTTCCAAGAAACGCTTCATATGGGAGTGGGGATCTTCACCACGACCACCCCCAAATTGTCCAGCACTCTAGAGTATTTGGAGCATAACAGATTTCATTTCGAACCTAGTTCCATCTGGCGTTGGGTATATGATTCTTGGAGAGAAATCATACAGTACAGGGGACGCGTAGTTCCTCATGGGACGCGTGCTGCTATTTGCCATCAAGATCAAATTCTGAGCAGCATGAGCTAGTTGCTGATTTGCCTATTCTTCCTCCAATGCTCGTTGTCTGTCTTGTTGTCTGAGAAATTGTTGCCTTAATCTTCGATGGCGGTTGGATCGGTTCCTACGCCGGAAGGTCCTTTCAATCTCGAGGTCGTATCTGAATTCAGGAGTGCACTCCCTACTCATAAACGTTCACAAGCTTAGGCATAGCTTGTAATAGTCCCTCGACTGAAGTGTTCCTACAATAGATACAAACGAAATTTCTGAGTAGTTCTTGTTTCTGAATCCCCGACAACGGGACCGAAAACTTGTTTGTTGCTATCGTGATTTGCTCTAGGAGTGTATTGTACAAAATAAATTGGAGAAATAAGTTCCAAGTACAAGTGATGCGTTTATGCTTTGATGCGTTTAAGTAATTGTAACGCGTTGGGGCGTTAGATTATGCACAGAACGCACACAACTCCTAATAATGACGTTCAAGTTTCCCTAAACCAGATCCAAGTATAAATCTAATTTAGGTTCCTGGTAGGTCCAGGGTCGAACTCAAGGATTCAGTTAACCAAACACAGACCTTGCATTGTATCTACTGTAGGTGTTTTCCTAAATGAATGTGAGAAATGTATTATTTACATTAAATTGTTGTGCCTATGCAAGAAGATACAATAGAGTTGAGTGGGGGATGATGGATCATGCGAAAATGGAGTTTAAGGTAAGTGGACACGTCGATCTAAGATGAGTGTACACAACTTAAGATGTGATGTGGATGAGATGGAATGATTTGCTTATCTTTTGTTTATGCGTTAGACCTAATTCAACACTTCTCAATGTGAATGACATACAAAGCCTATCTCTAGGGTGCATGCGTCTAACACATAATGTAAGAAACACCAGTAAGTCTATTTCTAGCTGTACTAGGCATCCTACTTAATTCAGCTTAGTTATTCCTTCGAACAATCTAAGTTAAAGATGCTTTTACCAAGTTGTCAAGTTGGCTTGAGCATTAGAATGAAGTTGTGCATAAAGTATTAATGCATTCAACATAAACAAGGAATAAACAATAGTAAGTATGATGGATCATATATGACTTTTATAAAGAAACAAGGAGTCTTTACAAAAACAATATTTAATCAAATGGAATGAAGGCGTTAAATAAGAAGAAAACTGAGTCAAGCCAAAGAATACAATCTCTTGTATTTCTTTGGCTCAATCTCATTGTGTACAATCACTTGTATAGGAAGTGGATGGAGTGTCTTTCTCAAGAGTGGCTTCCTCCGCTCCCTGACTGGCGGTGGTGGTGGTTCTCAACCCTTTTTATCGTCTCAACACCACGGCACAGCTTCTACAGACTTATGACTATAATTTACAGAGAGTAAGGATCTTGATAATTTTCGAACTTCCTAACTCTTGAGAGACTTCATCTATTTATAGGTGTTGGTCACGTCAACTTAGTGAATGGGCAGCATTAAAGTCTATGTCCTGGTCAGCATTAAAGTCCATGCCCTGGTTAGCCGCCTGACTCTTGGAAGCTTTTCAGATGCCGCCTGCTGCTTGGAAGCTTTTTAGATGCCGCCTACTGCAGGTGCCCATACTTGCAAGTGGTGAAGTGACACAATCAACCTAGAGCAATGAATCTTCTCTATGTCAAACTCCCTCCGATGCATGGCCCTTACGTTAGAGCTTTTCCTATGGCACTTGTCTAATGCGTTAGCATTAATCCTTGCATTGAAATCCTAGCATACAATGCGTTAGTGCCACGATATTTAGTAATAAAACTTCTTTTGTATGATTTTGCTAATGTTTGAATAAATTCATGCATTTCTTCTAAAAATAAGAAGAATTTATCATTAAAAACCTTAGTTATTCCAACTTAAGAGCAAAAATAACTTGTATTTCTACAAGTTATCAGCATTGATAAAATATATAAGAATGCGTCCAAAAAGTATTAAGTTCACAGTATTGCAGTCGCATGTGTCCATCGCATAAAAATAGTTAACTTATGTATTTTTGTGCAGAATATGCGTTGACGCAAGGTGAAAATTGCGATCACAAGAAGTCAATGGTCGAACGCAGCATTACCGCATAACTATACGATGATTTGCGCTTGCAAATATCTGCTCAAGGAGGATTGCCGCATAGAGTCGGCGCAACTTGGTGGGCGCATCTAGGTGAAAAGTGTAATAAATCACGATGGGACAGAAAACTGATGATGGTCCATTCCGAATTAAGTTGACAAGCCGTAACGAACTACTGTAGCAAGTACACTCAACTTTTTGGTGACAAATATTCGACGCATCAGACAGAGAATTAATGTCATCCCATCAGTGCAATCTTAAGAGAGAAGAAGCCTTTCACCCCGAAGCTCTATAAATACTGAAGGCAACCTTGAATGAAATGTTCGTCTGGTCGTCAAGTTCGATGGATAGATAATTTTCTCCATAGTTAGAGTAGCCTTGTTCTTAGTTTTTCTTTTATTTAGAAGGCAGAAGCGAGGGAAGTGAGATTGTACCGAGAGATCATTCCAGTGAACTTGGAAGAGTTCCGAAAGCATCAAGATCAGAGAAAGGGCCAACTCTTACAGAAGCAGGAACATCTGTTGAACAGAATAGATTAACAATGTAAAAGCCTTGGGAAGCAAGGGATTGTTACCAAGCTCTCTATTCTTATCTTCCATTATCATTTTGTACTTTGAACTCATCTATAGATTTCAGTGTATCTACTGCATAATCAATCTTTTCTCAAATCTACCGCATACTTTTAAACCGCAAACAACAACCCAAAAACAACTCTTTGATTTATTGGTTGCCGCAAAGTCTTCTAAAAAATTATCACCGCATACTGTTCTCCTTAGTCCCTGAGTTTAACCCTGGACTTGCCAGGAAACTCAATAGAATTTATACTTGGATTCTGCTGAGAAAACTTGTTGCACAACGCATCCTATCACCGCAATTCATTTCATTAATTTCACCACATAAAATAACGCATCAAGTTTTTGGCGCCGTTGCTGGGGACTTCAGCAATTCAGTGTGCCAACGGAATTTTTTTTTATTTCTTTGCCGCTCTCAATCTCTGGCAAATTACGACCCACAGATTGAGAAGACGTTTCGATTAAGACTGAGAGATAGCCGCCAACAACAACCACAAGAAAAAGATCGCAATAGGCCCATGAACAATGGGGCCATCACATCCCTTCAGAACCAAATGACTGCGATAAGTTTGATACAAGGCATCGCAATTAATAGCACGGGAGCGAAAAAAAGGGCAGGTCAACGCAATTGCTCAAACGACTGCAAGTTGTGTCATTTGTGGAGACGCTCATCCGATGGAAGAATGCCCAGGAAATCTGCAGTCAGTATGCTTCATAAAGAATAATCCCTATTCCGATACATACAACCCCGGGTGGATAAACCACCCAAATTTCACGTGGAAAAATCAGCAACAAAGCTTTCAACCAGTGGCACAAAAAAAAAGGCCACCCGAATTTTCCCGTGAACCAACAGTCCAACGCATAACCAAGCCGGAAGTTCGCAGACACCGCAATCTTCATCCTTAGAGAGTTTGCTGAAGCAGTATATTGATAAGAACGAATCAATGCTTCAGAATCAAACATCGTCCATCCAAAATCTCAAAATTTAGCTAGGACAGATTACGGGTGAACTCAAAAATAGACCACAAGGAGCTTTACCGAGCTCAACTGAGCTTTCTCGCAATGCTAGGGGTACAAGGAAGAAACAATGCTTATCTTTCTCCTTGCTAAGCGACAAAGTGACCTCGAAAGTAGGGGAGAAACCCATCATGACCAACTTGAATGCGGTAACAACCAACGACCCGTTGACTTATAATTCAGAAAAGCCCAAGAAGATGAATCCCGAAGTTGTGTCCACCCTCAAGCCTTTAGATCAGGAGACAAAAGAAGTCCAACCACCACCATTCCCGCAAAGATTGAAAAAGAAACAGAATGATGAAGAAAAGATCGCGACAGTGGCAGTAACGCAAAATGCCATGATCCCACAAAAAATGTGCGACCCAGGAATCTTCACGATACCATGTTCAATTGGAGGGGTCTACAAAGGCCAAGCACTATGCGATCTTGGGGCGAGTATAAACGTAATGCCACTATCAATCTTCAAACGATTGAATATGGGCAAACGCATGCCCACAACGGAGACTTTCCTACTTGCGGACAGATCCCGATACATCCTTAAGAAGAGTTGAAAGATGTCGCAATCTCAATTGATAAATTCATCTTACGGACAGACTTCATCATTTTGGATTATAAAGCGGACGAAGATGCGCCCATCATATTGGGAGACCACTTCTTTCAACCAGTCGCTCTCAAATTGATGTGCGCAAGGGGGAAATTGTAATGAATGTTAATAAGGAAAAGCTCCGGATTAAGGTAGTCAAAATCCTAGAGGACTGAGAAAAGAAGAAAAGGCCGTCATGGACGTAAAAAGTCCAGCTTGAACCACAAAATAAGCAGTCCCTGAGTGACTATGCAACTCAAACTCATCAGGGATGCATTCCTTTTGAAATATCCTTTTTATACCAATGCTTTATGTACTTTCATCACCTGTCTTTTCATTGTTATCGTATCTTTGCCTTTATATCATTGTTACTTATCTAAAAAAATAAAAATAAAAATAAATAAAAATAACAATGTGATCATATTGAACGATCGTGGTCAACGATTTTTTAACTTTGTTTTTTTTTTTTTTTTTGTATTTGACCCTCTCAATGTTTTTCTTGCAACGATCGAGGTAAACGATTGCGGAGGCGCTGCACGAAGACGAAACTACTTAATTTCGTCACCACAATCCAAAAAAGTAAATCGCCGCAAAGGAGGATGCGTCAACAAATAATGCGGGCGACAACGCAAATTTGGGGGTTGTATCTTTCCTTGACTTTATTCCAAATTTTTCACTATCGCATCGTATTTTAATTTTAAAAATTGTATTACCGCATCCTCTTTGATTGCCACAATCATCTAACAATGATCAATTTAGTAAGTCACTGCATGATTTCTCTTTGCCAATTATGATTTCAATGATGAAACGCATGCTTCTATTTTTTTTCGTATACACTATGGTCAACTTAATTTTAGGACAGTCACCTCATGAAATATGTCTAGAAGTTAGTGGTTTGCTAGCTTTCTTTCAAACTGACCCTTTATGAAAGATCCTAAGAACATCACATGACTTCTTTCAGTCTATTGGCAATGAGGACATTGTCGCATTTTAAATTTAGGGGTGCAGTATTTATTTTCGACCTTGCTATTTTTAGCCTCTTTAAAAAAAAAAAAAAAAGAAATCTTAACGTTGCGATCAGATCCTACTCGTAGTTGGATGTCTGCATGACACACATGGGGCAAGCCAAAACGAAGGTAGGAATCGTGATCAACGTATAAAAAAAATGATGATCGCAACTCCGCTGCCAAATGGTATGAGTTTAGTCTGAGAAAAAGCGCCTTGCTCGTAGTTGGATGTCCACATGACACACGTGGGGGCAAGCCAAAATGAAGGCGAGGCACTTGGATCAGCGCAAGGTCAGAGAGAAAAAAATAATAATGTCTAAAATAAGCAAGGATAAAAATCATTTAACACCCTCAATGAAAAAGTTTTTTGAAAAAAATCATGTGATGTCCTGAAATCTAGTAAAGTCTTTTTGAAGGTTAAACTTGTGGTCCCTAAATTTTAAAAATATTTTAAGAGGAGACCTGGATAAGAATTAAGAAAAATTTTGGTATATAGGATTTGAATAAGGCATCCTTGAGAAATCTAGGAAAAGAGATTGCGGTCAACTTTCTAAAGGAAATCTTTAGTTTATGCTTGAGGATAAGCGTTGTTTAAATTTGGGGGTGTGATAACGGGCAGAAATGCACGTTATTATAGTACTAAGTTATTAAACAATGCAGGTTTGCATTGATAAAATATATAAGATCGTGTCCAAAAAGCATTAAGTTCACAATATTGCGGTCGCATGCGTCCATCGCATAAAAATAGTTAACTTATGTATTTTTGTGCAGAATATGCATTGACGCAAGGCAGAAGTTGCGATCACAAGAAATCAACGATCGAACGTAGTGTTACCATAAAGCTATGCGGTGATTTGCGCTCGCAAATATCTACTCAAGAAGGATTGCCGCATAGAGTCGGCGCAACTTGGTGGGCGCATCTAGGGGAAAAGTGTAATAAATCACAATGGGGAAGAAAGCTGATGACGGTCGATTTCGAATTAAGTTGACAAGCCGTAACGAACTATTGTAGCAAGTACACTCAACTTTTCAGTGATAAATATTCGGCCCAGCAGACAGAGAATTAATGTCATCCCATCAATGCAATCATAAGAGAGAAGAAGCCTTTCACCCCGAAGCTCTATAAATATCGAAGGCAACCTTCAGTGAAAAGTTCGTCTAGTTCGTCGAGTTCGATAGATATATAATTTTCTCCATAGTTAGAGTAGCCTTGTTCTTAGTTTTTCTTTTATTTAGAAGGCGGAAGCGAGAGAAGTGAGATTGTACCGAGAGATCGCCGGTGAACTTGGAAGAGTGCCAGAAGCATCAAGATTAGAGAAAGGGCCAACTCTTGCGGAAGTAAGAACATCTTTTGAATAGAATAGAGTTAACAGTGTAAAAGCCTTGGGAAGTAAGGCATTGCTACCAGGCTCTCTATCCTTATCTTCCATTATCATTTTGTACTTTGAACTCATCTATAGAAATGGAATTTACTTCTTTATATCTGTTCACTTTCTGTCTATTACGCATGATTAGCTAAATATGTCGAATGGGTTGAGAAGCACTTAGTTAGCATAACTGGGGATCTTTATTCTATGTGATTATCTTGTATTATATATGCATCATTCGTCCATTGGAGATACTCGAGAGGGTAGTATAAGGATAGAATCTAGGCTTGAAAAAGTCAGGTTAGAATCTAGGCTCGAGAGAGTCATATTAGAACGCATAATCAAGAGATAGGAGCTTAGGAATAAGCACTGTTTGCTATTAACGCATCGCATGCATCCTAGAGATAGGTTATGATTGTATATGGTCACCTTGTCTTTATGTGCATCTTGCATCATCGCATAGGCAAGAAGTAGAGACTTAGGAATAAGCTCTATGGACATTATCGCATTCCTCGCATGCGTCCTAGAATTAGGAGTACCGAATTTGCATTGAAAAATGATTTGCTATCGGATGAATGTAGCATGATCACATAGTTTGAACGCATTCTCGGGAAACGCTAGCTAAAGACCTTCTTAACCCATTCTTCTGCATACTCAGTGTATCTACTGTATAATCAATCTTTTCTCAAATCCACCACATACTTTTTATACTGCAAATAACAACTCAAAAACAACTCTTTGATTTATTGGTCACTGCAAAGTCTTCTAAAAAATTATCACCGCATATTGTTTTCCTTAGTCCCTGAGTTCGACCCTGGACTTGCCAGGAAACTCAGTAGGATTTATACTTGGATTCTGCTGAGAAAACTTATTGCACAACGTATTCCTATCACCGCAATTCATTTAATTAATTTCACCGCATAAAATAACGCATCACCTACCTCTACCAAATTCACCAAAGACCACACTTTGGATTCTCACTCTGAGAATACCAAAGGCTCCAACTTGTGTTTTCGTCCCCGCTGCTTACTTCTTCATGTTACTGTCGTTCGTGTAGACAATCGTGTTATCACAACCGACTGATTTGTTGGATGATAGAGTTCATGTAGAGGTTCTTCCATTGTTTTGAGTTCGACATTTGAAGAGAGTCTTCAACTGGTACGAGAACTCTTTCCTTTGTGTTTTATTTATCAAAGCATGTCATTAATTAGTGTTAATTTGTATAACTATCTGTTAGAATGTATGTGTTGTATTTCGATCACAATGAAATCGGAAAGATCTGAACGCGCTAATGGATGCTCTTCGTTAAGAGTTCCTTCAATTGGTATCAGAGCCAGGTTCTGATATTCCAATTTCATTGTTACAACGAATTACATATACATTCTTGGTGGATGCATGTCTGCTTTGTTTAATCGTTAAATTGTTGTGGATGTGCGGATTAATGGATTTTTTCTAGGATGTTTACCTTAATTTGATTTAATTCTTTTACATTTTCAGTTTATTGTAAAGGCCCCTGTGTTTTTTGGCATTATTAATCGTTATCGAGTCTATAATTCAAAGTCAGTTTGAGTCTTGAGTCATTTAGAAAGAAGATCGGAGCAAGAGTTACAGTTCTTCGAGGAAGAAGATGATCAAGGGTTGATTGGATCGTGTAGACGATGGGGGTAAGCGATTACTGAGTATCAAGTCGTGTAGACGATGGGATGCTCACGTATCATTTAACGCACGCGCGCACTAGACGATCCTTTAGCTCAGTAAGCTTCATCTCTTAGTAATTGACTAAATGATCACTTAGCAATGCACGGTAAATCATTTACCTTTCGTACCGTTAAGCAATCGCCAAGACGATTAGGCTTCGCAGCCTCGTTGTCGTCTAAGTAGTCATTTAGCTTTTGTGCCTATCGTCTAGTGCACATGATGCTTGGTTTTATGAAGTGGAAATATGAATGATATGCGTTGATGGAATTGCATTGTGTAATCAAGTTTCCCCAGTGGAATCCAAGTGTAAATTCCTCTGAGTTTCCTGGTAAGTCCGGGGTCGAACACAGGGACTTGTGAAAATAGATTGAGCTGGCAATTTTTTATGAAGAACTTTGTCGTAACCGGTTAAATAAATAAATCGTTGGGTTTTTTATTTGCGTTGATGAAAAATAAGTAAATACGACGGAGTTTGAAAAGAGTTGGTAAACGGGAGATGCGATGAATATGCAGTGAACGGGTTAAGAAGGGTTTCTGCTAACACTCCCTAGAATGCATTCATACTTTACGATCATGCAACATGCATACAATAGTAAACCATCTCTCGATGTGAATGTTATAGCTTCTAATACTAGAACGCATGCGATATATGCGGTAAGTCTATAGGACCTACACATAAGCCTCTATTCTTATTTATGCAATGACAGGATAGCACACACACAAATAAGGCGACCACATAATATCATTCCTATCTCTAGGATGCATACGATGCAAGTTGACAAGCAGAGCTTATCTCTAAGTCTCTATCTCTTGTTTATGAAAGTCTAATTTTGCTCTTTCGAGTCCAGATTCTAACCTAGCTCTCTTGAGACATTAGGAAGCTCTCTCTCAAGTAACTCTAAAGGAGATTTTGCACAGCATAAAACAAAACAATTGTAAACAATGAACTTTCTAAGTCATGTTAGCTTATTTCTTCCCAACCCATTCGACTAGTTTAACTACTCATGTATATTAAGAGAGAGAACAGATGTAGAAACAGAAATTCCATTGTATAAATATGACGATGAAGTATAGAATAACAATGCAAGTATAGAATATAGAGCCTGGTAGCAATCTTTTGCTGCCAGGTGTTTACACTGTTTTCTACTCGTGCTCTAAAGATAATCTTGCTCTCGCGAGAGTCGGACCACTCTCTACTCTTACACCCCAAGGTTCTCTCTCGAGTTTCCCTGAGCGATCTTTGGTGCCACCACTCTTTTCTTGCTCCGCCTTAAAATGGAAAGAAAAAACTATGGACAGAGGCGTGAACTTGTGGAACAAAGGTTGTAAAAATGGTGAACTGATCAACCCCTTCTCTTAAGAATGCCCTTGGCATTTATAGAGCCTCCATGGTGAAAGGCAGCTTCTCTCTCCTGGTTGTACAAATGGGACAACTTTAATTCCTGACTGATGTGCCGAATAATTTTCACTGATAAAGCTAAATGTACTTTGTGACTGTTATTGGCTGTCAACTTAATTTGGATTCGACTATCATCAGCTTTCTGTCCCATCGCGCTTAATTGGCCTTTCTCCCAGATGCGCCTACCATGTTGCGCTGACCAAGTTGCGGCGATCCTTCTTGGGCGAATGTTTGTGAGCACGATCAACGCAAAGCCTTACGATGAAGTTGCGCTCGACCAATGATTCCTATGATCGCAATTCTTGCATTGCGTTAACGCATATTCTGCACAAAAATACAAAAATCAACTGTTCTAATGCGCTGAATGCATGCAACCATAATATTACGAAATTGATGCTTAATGGGCACAAAATAACATATTTCATCAACACAATCCAACATTGTTTGAGAACTTGTGTATTTTTGCCCGTTATCAGTGCGCTGAGTGATCATTTACCTTCGGCGTTTACTAAACGATGGAGTCCTTCTGGCGGTTTAAGACCCGATTTGCCTGTGAACCGATTCGCTCAGTGGAAAATGTAATAGATAGGGTTATTTCATTTCGGTTTTTTGTAAAGGCTCATCCCGGTCCATTAATCCTTAGTTTAATACATGCGATGTATGATTTTTATATGTCATATGGTATGCACATATAGTAAATCCCACCTTAGGTTATGCATTGGTCATGCATCATCTATTTATTGTAAATGTTATAATTTAGAGAAGCATAATTTAATTTTGTAAGTGTATGCTCATGCATCATATAATATAAGAGTTATATTTATGTTAAGAAGAATTAACATGCATCATCTTTATATTATAATTGTTATAGTATAAGGGTGAATGGTAAGCATGTTTTATTTGGTTATTACGCATATATAAAAGTTATGTATAGTAATGACCGGACATTGCATGAAGCATAACATATAGGTTATTTTATAAGTGTTATAAACACCTTGCTGTGCGTAATGGTTTTTTAGTTGTTTCTTTTTAAAAGTTAAAGAGAAATTAAAACTAAAAGAAATAAGAAAGACATGCATGCTCACTTAGGTTTAATTCATGGTTTTAAAATGTTTAAAACTTAGATCACATAGACCTAAGATCACAGTTCTAATATGATTAGCAACCCTAAGGCTTTAATCTTTTTCATCAGTTTAATAGGATTAAATTGACTAATAAAAGGTTAAAGTGTAACAAATCTATCTATAAGGGACCTTTTGTCTAAGGCGGGTTCTGTCTAGGCTGGGGTATTTAAGTTGACGGAAATGTAATACCCCTACCTGGGAACTTACCTGGAAAGGTGAATTAGATAGATTTGATGCATGCATACAAATTAAGGACAATCCATTAAAGTGTTTAAAATATGACTACTTGAACTTGTTCATATTTTATAGATAACCGTTGTTTATGAGTAAGAATTAAAAAGACGACTTAGACTAAAATCAATAGCCGGATTGTCTAGATTAATGAACCCCTAGGTAGAACATTCAGTGGGAGGTACTTGGGGCATAAGATGCTTCACTTAAAACTTTCACATTTCTCCTAAATAGTCCACACCATGAGATCTACTCTCGGCCTCGAGGCACCTTTGGCGTGTCCCCCTAACGGATGGTGTTTAGGTAGGTCAATATCAAGGTGGATGGAGAGAGTGTTCATAATAAGTGGGAACGGGAAGTGCGACAACATATCCCTCAGTCTCCCTCGTTGGATTGAATAAAGTTACTGCGCATCGCCTCGAGGTGACCTGAGAGTGTCCCCCTAAAGGATGGTAATTTTGCTCGTTTCTTTATTTGATCTCTTGTAAAAGGATAAGGTAACTTAGTCTCTTGTCCTAATCTGCTTCTTCCCTATGGTAGGCTCATTAGGGCAGGACTCTGGCACCGAAAGCGAGGGGTCACACTTACGCGTAATTGTCAAAGGTTAACAGTTCTGGACCGAAAAATGGTGACTATTAGGTTCAGTTCCAAGAGTTAGTTCTGCCTAATGGTTAAGAATGTTTCATCCCAGTGAAGGGACATCTGATCACCCCACCGGTGACGTTTGTCCTACCTAACTGGGGCATCATTGCAAAATAGAAGTCTTTCACTTAGGGTACTTGAAACTATTTTGCAGAACTAATTGGTTAAATTCGTGATGCTTGTTGGATGCAAAGCTAGAGGTCCTTCTAGGATCCTTGCAAACACTCACAAAGAAAGCTACTTAGATCGAATTTAGAATCTATGATGGTCACTCTTAGATCCCAAGACAACTCACTCCAGAATTAGCTTCATCAAAACTAATCCAATGAATTGATTTAAATATCAAATCTAAAGCAATATTTGAAAGAAAAAGACAACACCAAAGGGTTGAATAAGCACAAGCTTTTTACATTGATAATCTGAGTTTTGAAGAACATTACAAGCCATTTTTTAGGCTCAATGGTCGTGGATAGACCAAGAAACTCAAAAGTCATTCAAATACAATTAATTACAAATTGTAGAAAATAACACCAAGAAACTTGAAACTTAATTGCATACTAAATTATAAGTCAAAATGCAAAATTAGGAATGTAGAAAGTCTTCAAATTGTCTTCAATATCTCCTCTAGAAGGCGGCAAAGTAGATATGCACGTTTGACAAGGTTTGACATCACATTTCTCCATGCAGTGCACACTTGATAACATTTTCTTCACAAAATCTGCACACTTTTTTTTTACCATCATGTCATCTTCCAAACTATAGGATTTTTCCCATGCCATCTTCATGTCATTCTCTTCTTGACTCATCAAACTAACATTATATAAAACTTTAGTCTCAAAATTATTTGTCGGTTCTTGTGAATTTGCTAGTTTTTGAAGATGTAATGTGTGAATGCCTCTTGAATCTTCTTTACCTTGCTTATTATAATTGGTCCTTTAGGTATATGCAATGGTTCAATGATTGAATTCACATCATCCCCCCTTTCTTTAAAAGGATTTGTCCTCAAATCAAGGTCTTCATTCCCTACATCAAAAGGAGTCAAATCAACCATATTGAAAGATAATTACGTTGTACTCACCTCGAAGATCCAATTTGTAGGCATTATCATTAATCCGCTCTATCACTTGAAATGGACCATCTCCTCTTGGTTGAAGTTTAGACATCCTTTGATCTGGAAACCTTTCCTTTCGTAGATGAACCCAAACCCAATCACCGGGTTTAAAAATCATTTTCTTTCTCCCTTGGTTCTTGCTATTGATAAGCTTTTGATTCTTCTTTTCAATCCTTTCTTTGACTTTTTTATGAAAATTTTTTATGTATTCTGCTCTTGAAACAGCTGCATCACTAGTAAACATATTAGGTGGCAAGGGTGACAAATCTAACAGAGTTAATGGATTAAAGCCATACACAACCTTAAAAGGTGAACAATGAGTAGTGCTATGTATTGCTCTATTGTAAGCAAACTCTACAAAAGGTAGAGTATCCTTACAAGACTTGATATTTTCAGACATTAATGACCTAAGCAAAGTTCCTAATGTTCTATTAACCACCTCAGTTTTCCCATCAGTTTGTGGGTGACAAGTTGTTGAAAACAAAAGCTTAGTTCCCAATTTACCCCACAAAACTTTCCAAAAATGACTTAAAAGTTTTGCATCTCTATCACTAACAATGGTTTTAGGAATTCCATGCAATCTAACCACTTCTCTAAAGAAAAGATTAGCTATGTTAGTAGCATCATCTGTTTTATGACATGGTATGAAATGTGCCATTTTACTAAACCTATCAACTACCACAAAAATGCTATCATGATGTCTCCTAGTCTTTGGTAGTCCTAAAATAAAATTCATGCTAATGTCAACCCAAGGTTCACTAGAAACATCTAAAGGTGTGTAAAGACCATGTGGTTGTGTCTTAGACTTAGCCTCCTTACATTTGAAACATTGTTTGCACACTTTATTCACATCTTTTCTCATTTTCAACCAATAAAAATGTTCAGCCAACATGTTATATGTTTTAAATTCCCCAAAATTCCCTATTAATCCTCCCCCATGAGCTTCCTTCATAAGCAACTCTTGAATGGAACACTTGGGAATACAAAGTTTTTCCTTTCCTAAAAAACATTTCATCAAACACAATATAATCATGCACGTTTTCCCCTTCTAAACATTGAATATACATATCATGAAATTCAGATGTCTCTACTTTGTACAAATCAATCATGTGTTTAAAACCAAGAATTTTTGCACTAAGAGAAGAAAACAATGCATACCTTCTTGATAATGCATCAGCCACCACATTATCCTTACCTTTCTTGTAATGAATGACATATGGAAATGTCTCAATGAACTCTACCCATTTAGCATGCCTCTTCTTCAACTTTGTTTGGCTTTTGAGGTACTTCAAGCTTTCATGATCCGTGTGGATAAACTCTTTTGGCCACAAGTAATGTTGCCAAACTTGCAAAGCCCTTACAAGTGCATGTAATTCTTTATCATATGTGGGGTAGCTAAGCTGTGCTCCATTTAGCTTCTCACTAAAGAACAGGAATGGCCTCTTTTCTTGCATTAAAACAACTCAAATCCCTATCCCACTTGCATCACATTCAATTTCAAAAGATTGGTCAAAGTTAGGTAAAGCAAGGCAAGGTGCATTAGTCAATTTATCTTTCAATTCATTGAATGCATTTTCTTGTTTTTCTTTCCATTCAAATTTCACATTCTTTTTAATAAGTTCATTCAACGGTGAGGCTGTGCTACTGAAATCCTTAATAAACCTTCTATAAAAACTAGCCAAACCATGAAAATATCTCACCTCGGTTGCATTGGTGGGTGTTGGTCACTCTCGAATAGCCTTGACCTTTCCTTCATCAACTTTCACCCCCATCCTTTCCAATAATGAATCCTAAGAAATTGACTTGGTCTTAAAAAAAACTACACTTTTTGAAATTGGCATAAAGTTTTTCTTCTCTAAGTTTAAGCAAAATTGTTTTGACATGCAACATATGTTCATTCAAATCTTTAGAGTAAACAAGAATATCATCAAAGTATACCACAACAAATTTTCCAATGTATTCTCTCAAAACATGATTCATTAGCCTCATAAAAATACTTGGTGCATTGGTAAGACCAAATGGTATAACAAGCCACTCATAAAGACCAAATTTTGTTTTGAAAGTTGTTTTCCACTCATCTCCCACATGCATTCGAATTTGATGGTAACCACTTTTAAGATCAATTTTTGAAAACAAGTTTGCACCATGTAATTCATCTAGCATGTCATCCAACCTAGGAATAGAATGTTGATACTTTACTGTTATTTTGTTGATGGCTCGACAATCAACACAATCCTCCATGTTCCATCTTTCTTGGGCACTAAAATGACTGGAACCGAACAAGGACTCATGATTTCTTGAACATAACCTTTATCCATGAGTTCTTCCACTTGCCTTTGAATTTCCTTGGTCTCGATTGGATTGGTCCTGTAGGCCGCCATATTTGGAAGTGTTGCCCCGAGTATAAAGTCAATTTTGTGCTCAATTTCTCTTAAAAGAGGTAAACCCGTAGGTGCATCTTCATGTGGAAACATATCATTAAATTCCATCAAAAGAGATTTAAAAGCACTAGGCAAACCATCATTAGAGTTAAGTTCAATTACTAACACATTCCTTTGCATATAAGTACAAAGTTTGGTGCTTCGAATGAAAACATATTCCTCTCTTCCCCTTTTCTCATAACCAAACTCACACTCTTTCTTTTTTCCTCAAAATCATTCTTTTTTCTCTCTTGGTTTTCACTCACCTTTTGCCCCTCACTTTTCTCCTTTTTTTCACTCTTCTCCTTTAATTACTTTCTTCTCTCCTCTCTTGATCCTAAAATTCTTTTCTTTTCTTTTCTAATTTCATTTGATCGCATTGTACTTCATATGGAGATAATGGAAGCAAAGTAAACTTCTTCCCATTCAAAGTAAATGTATACTTGTTCAACAAACTATCATATGTGACTTCTCTATCATATTGCCAAGGTCGGCCCAATAACATATCACCCGCATGCATAGGTACTACATCGCAAAGAACCTCATCCTTATATCTTTCCAAAGTAAAAGAAACAAGAACTTGAGAGTTTACCTTCAATTCTCCTTTGTTTGTTAACCATTGAAGTTTATATGGTTTTGGATGTGGACGAGTAGTGAGTTGGAGTCTTTTTACAAGAAAACTACTTACTACATTTGTGCAACTTCCACTATCAATCACCAAGCTACATGGGGTTCCTTCAATCAAGCACCTTGTGTGAAATAAGTTTTCCCTTTGATCTTCAACTTTCTCCTCCTTGATCTGCACATTAAGTACTCTTCTTGCAACTAAGGATATGGAGTTACCTTCTTCAATGTACTCATCATCAAAGGCTTTAGATTCTTCCTTAAGGCTGCCACCTTGTTCATCACATTCATCTTCTAAATCAATAATTCCATTTCTTATGACCATGACTTTTTTATTGACACAATCTTTGCTCATGTGCCCAAATCCTTTGCACTTCCAACATTGAGTGGAATTAGATTTCTCTCTTTCCTCTTTTGAAGCTTCATTCTTTTTAGTAAAGGTGCTCCCGGCTTCCAATCTTTTAGGAGTCACAAACTTCCCTTTTGTTTCACTCCTATTCACAAAACCATCCTTGTTCCAAACATTAGAATTTGAAAAGGTATTAGCTTTAGAATTATACCTCTTGGAATGTTCCTTTTCTTCTCTCAATTGTTCTTCAATTTTGATTGCATAATGATACATATCTTCCAAGTATAGTTGTGGATATCTATCAACGATATGAACAATTTCTCGATTTAAACCTCCAAGGAATCTAGACTTGGTGTCTTCTTCTTCTTCTCGAATATTTGCTCTTTCTATCAAAGTTTCCATCTCTTGATAATATTCAGCTACACTTTTCGTTCCCTGCCTCAAAACTTGCAATTTATTTCTCAAATCTCTTTCATAATGTTTTGGAACATACCTCTTTCTCATGGATTCTTTAAGTTCTTCCCAAGTTTCAATCGGATCCTCCTCTTTCCTCCTTCTCTCAGATTTGAGATGTTGATACCAATTTCCTGCATGGTTAGTGAATTCGGAAATGGCAAGTCTCATCTTCTTGTTTTCATTGAATGTGTTGCAATCAAACACATGTTTTATCTTCCTTTTCCATTCCAAGTATGCCTCCGCATCCGACGTTCCACAAAATGGTGGAATTTTGAGCTTGACTCCACTATCTCTATCTTCATGGATTCTTTCTCCTCGTCTAGGGTGCATATTATTTCTTCCTTTTCCTCTCATGTTTCCTTTTCCTCTAAGTTGTCTTTCTTGTTCAACTAAGTCAATTACTCCCTCGTCTTCTTGTGAGACTCTTTGTTGTTGTGCCCTTCTTTCTTGCCTATCTTCCCTCATCATTTCCATCATGCCTTGAATGGCTTGAAGAATTGCCATATTAGTATCTTGTACTTGTGGTACTTCTTCACCCTGTGACATTTTAAAGTTAATGATAAAAGGACCTCACCACACTTCTCACCAATTTCACTCAAGAACAATCGTGTTTATCACTCAATGGTAGGCTTTTAGTACTAGGTCAAAGATGTAAGGGTTGGCAATTTTTTGGTGCAATCTCACAAAAAGTTTGATAAAAACCAATTCAAAATGATCAACTCTCACAAGCTAAGACTAGAGTAACTAAACTTAGGCTAAAAATGAAACAAATCAGATTTTTTTTTCAAATGAATGACAAGAAACTTTCATGTGCTTTGGATCTTTGATTTCTTTTCTTCTTTTTCTTCTTCTTCTTTTTTTTGCTATTGGTTTTTTTCTTGCTGGCTTTTGTTTTCCTTTATGATCCAAGAGCTGATTTGAAGAAGTTTTCAAGAAAAGTTATAGTATGTCTTGTTACAAGATTTAAGCAATTGCTATGGAGAAAAAAAATGAAATAAAGTAAAGATAACACCTCTAAAGTTGGCCAAGAACAATGAACAAATACTCTGATACCAAACGATAAGCGCCCGCGATGCTTGTTGGATGCAAAGCTAGAGGTCCTTCTAGGATCCTTGCAAACACTCACAAAAGAAAGCTACTTAGATCGAACTTAGAATCTATGATGGTCACTCTTAGATCCTAAGACAACTCACTCCAGAATTAGCTTGATCAAGACTAATCCAATGAATTGATTTAAATATCAAATCTAAAGTGATATTTGAAAGAAAAAGACAACACCAAAGGGTTAAATATGCACAAGCTTTTTACTATCGATAATCTGAGTTTTGAAGAATATTACAAGCCATTTTATAGGACAAATGGTCGTGGATAGACCAAGAAACTTAAAAGTCATTCAAATATAATTAATTGCAAATTGTTGAAAATAACACCTAGAAACTTGAAACTTAATTGCACACTAAATTATAAGCCAAAATTCAAAACTAGGAATGTAGAAAGTCTTCAATTTGCCTTAAATATCTCCTCTAGAAGGTGGCAAAGTAGATATGCACATTTGACAAGGTTTGACATCACAGTTCCCTATGTAATCCACACTTGACAACATTTTCTTCAAAAAAATTTGCACACTTTTCTTTTTATCATTGTGTCATCTTCCAAACTATAGGACTTTTCCCGTACCATCTTCATGCCATTCTCTTCTTGACTCATCGAACTAACATTATATAAAACTTTGGTCTCAAAATTATTTTTCAGTTCTTGTGAATTTGCTAGTTTTTGAAGATGTAGTGTGTGTTGGGATTGGTGTGCTAATTCTCCTAGAGTCCCGTTGTTTGTAAAGATACACATTGTTCAATGAATAAAATAAGTATTATTTAATTCTAGAATTTACTCATATCCAATAAACAAAGCTCCCTATTTATCTTATGTGAACTTAAGTATGTATATGTGATATACAAGTGGATCATGCCTTAAGTGATAACCTAAATTGGTCTGTAGTATAAGGATTAAGGTGGGATACCTGATCCTATGACACTACAGATACGACCCACTTTGTAGAGGTTTGCAAGTGTTGTAAACTACTACAGATGGTTGGTCCTGACCATTCGTGTGGAGACGTGGAGGGGGGGTGTCCTATACAAAGAGTTTGTATAAGACCTGTACAATGAGATGACTAGACTCTGTATATAACACCGTTGATACTAGAGACTTGCATTCTCACCTAAACGACCATAGGTGACACGATCTCAATCCTGAGTGTTTTGGGAACTCTTTCCTTTGAGGGTAGTCCTTTGATTAGTATGGGTGAGAGTGGCCAGATTGCTAACTCAATATGCCTACCTTTTTGGGGACTTGTCTGATGTGGGAGCTAGGAACTCAATCCACAAGATGAAATTCACTTCTTTCCCGAAGCAGTGATAAGTAGAGAGATTGCTCCCTTAAGGGATGATTCCGGGGTTTGAACATAGTGGCCACAGCTTCTCTTTGGAAGAGAAGACTCAGTCATAGTAGGACTATGATTTATGTTCATTAGAGGGATCAATGGTACTTAAGGAGATAGATGTAACTATAGGGGCATAACGGTAATTGGCCCAGCTGTACTTACAAGTGATCTGTGAAGGGTTATCGCAATGCTGATTGGTTAAGATAGATACATAATATATCTATAGTAAGGAGAGTTCAGCCGTCGGTCTTTAGTGAAGTGCCTGGCAGTTAACAGATGGTGGATCCCGTGACTAAAAAGTTCAGTCAGTTATTCACATACCGTTGGAGCTTTGGAGCAATAAGTCCATGAGGTCTCCTTGGTAGCTTGGATTCTGTTGAGGATCAGTTCTTGGTGTTGATTTGAAATGTTCAAATTGACAAGAGGTATTTTGATTATATATGATATAATCGATTTGATGTATGAGATACATCTAGTGGAGGATTAATGTAAATGAGATTTACATTAAGTACCATGGAATAGAAAAAGAACTATGGTTTATATGTTTCATGAGATGAAATGTTAAATCTATAGGTTATAAATATAGTATGATAAGTTGGTTATCAATTATATTTATAATAATATTAATTATTGGATAATTAATACTTTTTCTTTTAAATAACCAAAGTAGTGGGTGGTTATTGGATCATGATAACCGTGAGTTTAAAAGAAAGGGGGTTTCCTATTTTGAAAGGAAGTTTTTTACAAACGATAGAAAAAGTTTTTGAGTTTTCTCTCGCACAAAAAGGAACTCATATAGGTCGTCAAGTAAATTCAAATTTACTAAACGACGGTTGGGCGAGCTAAACGATCGTGCAGGTGCGACTAAACGATCGTGCAGTGTTTATCAAATGATCACCTAGCTTTGCTAGATGATCGTTGACCCAAGGTAAATGATTGTCTAGTGTCTGTACGCAATAGACCAAGCTAAACGATAGACTAAACGATTGCATAGCTTTTGCTATACGATCGCATAGTTTTATCTAAACGATTGGACATCGACTTATACGATAGGTCTCAGCCATCTCCCATTTGCCCAGTCGTGTACGCGATCGTTCTTTCCTCCGTTCGTCTGCCTCATACCAAGTCCGAACAGAGCCCACCCTCTGGATTCTCATACCGAGAATACCAAGGTAGCCTTATTGGTGGTGTTAGGCTCAACTCAACATCGTCGAGGTTTTCTAGAGGTCGTTCATAGTGTTGTGGAGGCCGTTCACTGTTGCAGAGGAGTTCGTGACCGAGGAGATCATTGAGGACGAGCATGAAGTGTTTGTGTAGATCGAGTGTTCATGGTAGCTATTGTTCGAGCGGTCGCACAACGGAGCGTGGAGACGTTTCTGCCTATTTGTGTAGAGTTTCTTCTCTTGTTCATTTGAGACTTTCATGCTGTAATTTCTATATGATTTGCATAACCGTTTATGTTTGAAGTCGACTGTAAATATATGCTCATTCATGATTATAATTTGGAATAGTCTTGTTCTGCTGCTCATGGAAATCTCAGTTTTGATTTCCTTCAGTGTGAATGCCTCTTGAATCTTCTTTGCCTTGCTTATTGTAATTGGTTCTTTAAGTACATGCATTGGTTCAATGGTTGAATTCACATCAGGTCACACTTACGCGTAATTGTTAAAGGTTAACAGTTCTGGACCGAAAAATGGTGGCTGTTAGGTTCAGTTCCAAGAGTTGGTTCTGCCTAATGGTTGAGAATATCCTATCCCAGCGAAGAGGCATCTGATCACCCCACCAGTGACGTTTATCCTGCCTCACTGGGGTATCATTGCAAAATAGAAGTCTTTCACTTAGGGTACTTGAAACTGTTTTGCAAAACTAATTGGTTAAATGTGGTTTAGCAAAATCTAATAAAATTTTGTTCGTATTTTCAGCAACATCTTTTCAAAATGGCAATAGCCACGTTAGCTTTGCTTAGCGCCGAAAAATTAACTGGTGACAATTTTTTGATATGGAAACATATGATCACGATGATTCTTATCATCGAGGATTTCATGTTCGCTCTTATGGAGGTCTGTCCTCCTATTCCAGCTCCAAATTCCACTCGAAATGTTCGAGAGGCATACGAGCGATGGACACGGGCGAATAAGAAAGCCCGCATCTACATCTTGGAAAGTCTTTCTGAAGTCTTGCCCAAGAAACATGAGCGTATGGTTTCAACGTGTGAAATCATGGAATCCCTGCGGGGGGATGTTTGGACAACCATCTGAATAGCTTATGCATGAGGCTCTTAAGTATATATTCAACTCCAAAATGGAAGAAGGCACCTTTGTTCATGAACATGTGCTTAACATGATGGTCTACTCAATGTGGCGGAGTTGAATGGGTCTACCATCAATAAGGGCGGCCAGGTTAGCATAATCCTGCATTCTTTGCTAGAGAGCTTCCTGCACTTTGTTGGTAATGTGATTCTTAACAAAGTGAAATATAACCTTACAACTCTCCTCAACGAGTTGCAGACCTACCAATCTTTACCGAAAAGTAAGGAAAAGAAGAAGAATGAGGCAAATGTTGTTTCATCCTTTAGGACGTTCCATAGAGGTTCGACCTCAGGGATGAAGTTTGTGCCTTCTACTTCTAACTTTGCAAAGGGAAAGAAGAAGAAGGGTGATAAGAGAAAAAGGAAGGCGCCTACTAACCCACCGCCTGTCGCCCCAAGAAGGCGTCCACCAGTTGAAAAAGAAAAGTGTTTCCACTGCAACCAAGATAGACACTGGAAGAGGAACCGTCCTCGCTGGTTGAAAGAAAGGAAGGCCGCCAAGGCTAAGGCCAAGACAGATAAAGGTAAATATGATTTACTTGTACTTGAAACTTGTTTAGTGGAGAATGATGATTCTTCCTGGATAATTGATTCAAGCACCACTAATCACGTTTGTTCTTCTTTTTAGGGGATTAGATCCCGACGAAAGTTGAAGGCTAGTGAGATGACGATGCGAGTAGGCACCGGGCATGTCGTCTCAGTTATGGCAGTGGGAGGGCTTCAGTTAGCTTTACATAATAGGTTTCTAGTTTTTAATGATGTATATATTGTTCCCGAACTTAAAAAAAACCTCATTTCTGTAAAGTGTTTATTTATTGCAATGTAAATACACTATTTCTTTCAATATGGATAAAGCGTTTACTCATAAAGATGGTGTTATTGTTTGTACAACAAATCTGGAATCTAATTTATATGTGCTTAGGCTGTTAGCCATTAATTCCCTCCATAACACAGAACTTTTTAAAACTGTCGTAACTCAAACAAAACGTTGACGTATTTCTCCAAAAGAAAATGCCCATCTTTGGCATCTTCTTTTACGGCACATCAATCTTAATAGGATTGAGAGATTGGTGAAGAATGGACTTCTAAGTGAGTTAGAAGAAAATTCTTTACCAGTGTGCGAGTCTTGCCTTCGACCTTTTACTGGAAAAGGTTATAAAGCCAAGGATCCACTTGAGTTAGTACATTCTGACTTTTGTGGTCCTATGAATGTGCGAGCTCGAGGTGGCTATGAGTATTTTATCAGTTTTACGGATGATTACTCTAGGTACGGGTATGTTTATCTTATGCAACAGAAGTCTGAATCCTTTGAAAAGGTCAAAAAGTTCAAGGCTGAAGTTGAAAACGCATTGGATTGACGAATTAAAACACTTCGATCAGATCGAAGTGGAGAGTTTTTGGACTCGGGATTCCAGGACTATTCGACAGAACATGGAATCATTTCCCAACTCTCAGTGTCGGATACACCTCAGCAAAATGGTGTAGAACCTTGTTGGACATGGTTCGTTCGATAATGAGTTACGCTTCCTTACCGGACTCGTTTTAGGGTTTCGCAGTGTAGACTGCGGTATATATACTCAACTGTGTTCCCTCCAAGAGTGTTGTGAGAACACCTCTGGAATTGTGGAATGGGCATAAAGCTAGTTTATGTCAATTCAACATCTGGGGTTGCCTTGCACACGTGCTTGAGGCTAATCCCAAGAAGTTAGAATCATGGTTGAGGTTATGCCTCTTTAGAGATTACCCCAAATGTACACGAGAGGATTATTTTAATGGTCCAACAAAAAATAGGGTGTTTGTTTCAACGAACGCTACTTTCCTGGAGGAGGATCATATAAGGGAGTACGGTCCACGAAGTAAAGTCGTGTTGCGTGAGCTTTCCAATGAAACTACTAAAACTTCAACAAAAGTTGTTGAAGAACCTGTTACATCAACAAGAGTTGTTGATGGGAGTTCATCTAGTAGGTCGGTTCCACCTCAAGAATTGAGTGAACCTCGACGTAGTGGGAGGGTTGCGGACTCGCCCGTTCACTTTCTGGGTTTCACGAAAATCCTTGCTATGGTAGCAGATGGCGACGTTGAGGATCCGTTGTCTTATCAGAAAGCAATGGGGGATGTTGACCGAGATGAATGGGTCAAAGCCATGGATCTCGAGATGGAATTGATGTATTTCAACTCAGTATGAGATCTTATAGATCAACCTGATGGGGTAAGACCTATAGGTTGTAAATGGATCTACAAGTGTAAATGGGGTGCTGGTGGGAAGGTACAGACCTTCAAGTCTTGGCTTATGGCAAAAGGTTATACCCAGGTAGAGGGAGTCGACCATGAGGAGACTTTCTCGCCTACTACCATGCTAAAGTTGATTTGCATCCTCCTGTCCATTATAGCTTATTATAATTATGAGATCTGGCAAATGGACGTTAAGACGACCTTTCTAAATGACAATATTGAGGAGACTATTTATATGGTGCAACTCGAGGGATTCATGGCCCAAAGTCAAGAGCAAAAAATTTGCAAGCTAAATCGGTCCATTTACGGGCTAAAACAAGCGTCTCGATCTTGGAACATACAGTTTGATACTGCGATCAATTCGTATGGCTTTGACCAAAACGTTGATGAACCTTGTGTATACAAGAAGATCATCAACGCTTCAGTAGTCTTCTTAGTACGTAGACGATATACTACTCATTGGGAATGATGTAGGTCTACTGATTGCAGTTAAGAACTGGCTAGAGCCCCAATTCCAAATGAAAGATTTAGGAGAGGCTCAGTTTGTTCTAGGTATACAGATCTTTTGAGATCGTAAGAACAAAGTGCTAGCACTATCTCAGGCATAGTACATTGACAAGATGTTGCTCAAGTACTCGATGTAGGACTCCAAGAGGGGCCTACTGCCGTTCAGGCATGAAGTCATTTTGTCTAAGGACATGTGTCCTAAGACGCCTTAAGAGGTTGAAGAGATGAGACGAGTCCCATATGCATCTGTCATTGGCAATTTGGTGTATGCAATGCTCTGTACTCATCCAGATATTTGCTATGTTGTGGGCATAGTCAATAGGTATCAGTCTAACCCAAGCCAGGGTCACTGAACCACAATGAAGAACATCCTCAAGTATCTTTGGAGAACGAGGGACTACATGCTCATGTATGGATCTAGGGATTTGATCCTTACTAGATACACGAATTTCGACTTTCAGACTGATAAGGACTCTCGCAAGTTCACATCAGGGTCAGTCTTTACTCTTAACGGAGGAGCTGTAGTGTGCCGAAGCACTAAGCAGGGGTGCATCGCCGACTCCACTATGGAGGTGGAGTACGTAGCGGCTTATGAAGCTGCTAAGGAGGTCGTCTAGCTCAAGAAGTTCTTGACAGAACTGGAAGTTGTTCTAGATATGTCTAGGCCCATTACCCTATATTGTGATAATAATGGGGCAGTGGCAAACTCCAAGGAGCCGAGAAGTCACAGGTGCGGCAAACACATAGAGTGAAAGTATCATCTAATCCGCGAGATGGTGCATCGAGGGGACGTGATCATCACGAAGATCATTTCAGAGCACAATGTTACTGACCCGTTTATGAAGGCTCTCACGGCTACAGTGTTTGAGGGTCACCTTCAGAGTATGGGTCTACAGGATCGCTCGCGGCTAGACTAGAGTAAGTGGGAATTTTCTTGTACTGGGCTTTTATGCCGTAGTTTATTGTTTTGTACTAGTTTTATGTACACTCCACTTCGCTTTAGGACAAGTATGAGATTGTTGGGGTTGATTCTCTAAAGTCTCGTGTCCTGTAGTTTGTAAACTATTTGTATTAACGCTTTCATTGTATAATATATGATATTTACTACACATCTTGATTTTGCTCAGTTGTATGTTTTATTTGCTTTACCACAAACCAATAAACATAAAATCTCTGGTTATCTGTATGTAACTCAAGCATGTATGTGGTGATATACAAGTGGATCATGTCTTGAGTGATAACCAAAATGGTCTGTAGTATATGGATATAAGAGGGAAACTTTATCCTAGTAAAGCTACGGATGGGGCCTGCTTTGTGGAATGGTCAAGATCATAAGGTTAATAAATTAATTTTAAAATTTTTAAAACTAATTAGATATAAGATCAACTTTTAATATGATTATAATTTTTTTTCTTAGTTTTTAAAATATTTTTAATGAATTAAGTAGGAAAAACATTACTATGATTATAAGGGAACTCTACTGGTGAAGTTCTGTCTAAGGCTGAGGGTTTTTAAGTTGACGGTTAACGAAACACCTTCTACCTGGGAACTGACTCGGAACCTGAATTGAATTAATTATAGTTTTATATTAGCATACATTGTCACTAGGTTAATTAAAGGAGTTTAATTCACCTAGAACATAGATTATTTTTCTTTTTATAAGTGTTATAATAAGAATAGACTTAGAAAGATTACTTAGTCGGATTTATCTCAATTAAATAAACCCTAAAAATACGGTAGGACACTTTAGTGGGAGAAAATTACAAAACGAGATATTTAAAATCAAGTTTTAAATTACAAAACAAGATATTTAAAATCAAGTTTTGCTCCTACGTCCCTATATTCACAAAGTGAGATCCATACTCGGCTTATTGTCGCCTTGGGCGCGGCCTTCCTTCGGAAAGCGTTTGTATGAGTCAATAACAAGGTGACTGGGGAAAGTGTCTATAGTAAGTGGGAGGAGGAAACGTGTCAACGTATCCCTCGGTCTCCACCTCAAGGTCACATCGTGAGATTTCTATGATCTGCCTACGTGTTGTCCTAAAGTAACCATCCCTTCGGAGGGTCTGGTGATAAGATTCAGAACACCATGAACTCTTGGAAAAGATAGGGTCTATTAGGTTAATCACCGACAGTTGTCTTTCCCAACGGTAGCCTGTTGGTGCATACTTTTGGGATCTGAAAGTGGGAGAGTTAGACTTAGGGGATAAGTTAAATGTGTTAACAAATCCTTGACCGAACAACGGTGGCTAAAGTCTATAGGAATATGAGTCATTATGGAATTAGATTTAGCTGAGAATTGTCTCATTTTAGAAGAGGAGTAGCTGATCACCCTTCGGTGGCGGTTACACTAAACCTCTGAAGCATCGTTGCAAAATTGAATCAATAGTTTTTTAGGATTCTTTGATTACTTGTTTTGCTGAATTTGATTGGATTTTATGCATTTATTTGCTTATGTGATGGGTTAAGGCAAAGATAACTAATACGGTCATTGCTTATTTTCAGTAATGTCTTCCTCTATAATAGAACTACTTAAAAATAAAAAATTAACCAGTGAAAATTATTCTACGTAGAAGTCCAACTTGAATACAATTCTTGTTGTAGACAATTTGCGGTTTGTCTTAATGGAGGAATGTCCTCCGACCCTTGCTTGTAATGCATCCCAAGCGATAAAAAGATGCTTATGAACGCTGAACAAAGGCAAATGAAAAAGCCTGATTCTATATCTTGGCCAGCTTATCTGAAGTCTTGGCCAAGAAACATGAGGTTATGGTCACGGCAAGAGAGATTATGGAATCTCTCCAGGAGATGTTTGGACAACCGTCCTACCAACTCCACCATGATGCCCTCAAGTACATTTACACTTGCCGCATGAAAGAGGGCACATCTATTCGGGAACATGTCCTAGACATGATGGTCCAATTTAACATTGTAGAGGCAAATGGAGTAGTTATAGACAAGCGTAGTCAGGTTGCGTTCATCCTAGAATCTCTTCCAAAAAGTTTTCTTCAATTTCACAGTAATGCGATGATGAACAAAATTCAGTTCAACCTGAGTAGTCTCTTGAATGATCTACAACTTTATCAATCTCTTCTGAAAAATAAGGACAGATAGAATGAGAGACAAATGTTGCCCATTCCAAAATAAAGTTTCACAAGGGTTCATCCTCTGGGGCTAAAGTTGTATATCAATCTTCTACTTTTAAGAAAATGCAGAAGAAGAAAGGAAACAAGAGGAAGGCTCTTGCTGCTACTGACAAGGGCAAGGGAAAAGCCAAGGTGCTGACAAGGGCAAATGTTTCCACAGAGGAACTTCCCTAAGTACCTCGCTGAAAAGAAGAAGGAAAAGGAAGGTAAATTTGATTTACTTGTTTTAGAAACATGCCTTATTGAGCATGATGAGTTTGCCTGGATACTTGATTTAGGAGCAACTAATCATGTTTCCTCTTCTTTACAGGGAAATAGCTCATTTCTGCAGTTGGAAGAGGGTGAGATGACGCTCAGGGTCGGAACGGGAGACGTCATTTTAGCTCGGGTAGTGGGAGATGCAAAGTTGTTTTATGGAAATAAATTTCTTTTATTAGAAAATCTGTATATAGTTCCTAAGATAAGAAGGAACTTTATCTTTTTTTTGTTTATTAGAACAATCATATTCAGTAAATTTTTCAGTTAATGAAGCGTTCATTTCGAAAAATGGTGTATAAATTTGTTCTGCTAAATTAGAAAACAACTTATGTGTTAAGACCAACTGAAATAAAAGCACTTTTAAATCATGAGATGTTTAAAACTGCTAATACTCAATAAAAACGACAACATATTTCTCCTAAAAGTAATAACATCTATCTTTGGCACTAGGTCACATAAACATCAATAGGATCGGTCGTTTGGTAAAGAATGGACTTCTAAATAAGTTAGAAGATGATTCTAAAAATGTCTAAAAGACCTTTTATTGGAAAATGTTATAGGGCCAAAGAACCCTTAAAGTTGATACATTCAGATCTCTGTAGTCCAATGAATGTAAAAGTTCGAGGAGGGTACAAATACTTCATATATTTTATAGATGACTATTCCATATATGGTTACTTATATCTAATGGGTCATAAGTCTAAAGCCCTTGAAAAGTTCAAGGAGTATAAGACTGAAGTTGAAACCTATTAAGTAAAACAGTTAAAATACTTTGATCTGATCGAGGAGAAGAGTACATGGATCAAAGATTCCAGGACTATATGATAGACCATGGAATCTAATCCCAACTCTCCACACCTGGTACACCTTAGAAAAACGGTGTATCAGAAAGGAGAAATAAAACCTTGTTAGACATGGTTCGCTCGATGATGAGATATGTTCAATTGCCTAGCTTGTTTTGGGGGTATGCATTAGAGACTACAGTTCACATCTGAACAATGTTTCCTCGAAAAGTGTTTCTGAAATACCTTTCGAGTTATGGAGGGAGCGTAAACCTACTCTGCGTTACTTTCGTATCTGGGGTTGTCCAACACATGTGCTTGTGACAAATCCTAAGAAATTGTAACATCGTTCAAGACTGTGCCAATTTGTTGGTTATCCAAAAGAAACGAGAGGTGGTCTTTTCTACGACCCACAAGAAAATAGGTATTTGTATCGACAAACGCTACTTTCTTGGAGAAAGACCACATGAAGAATCATAAACCATGTAGTAAGTTAGTGTTAGGAGAAGCTACTAAAGAGCCAACAAATGTTGTTGAAGAGGAAGTTGGTCCTTCAACAAAGGTTAATGAAGGAGCCAATACTTCAGGTCCATCTCGTTCTTCTAAATCGTTGAGAGTGCCTTGATGCAGTGGGAGTGTCAAGACACGACCCGACCGTGACTTGGGTTTAACTGAAACTTAAATTGTCATACCTGAGGATGGTGTTAATGATCCATTGTCCTATAGACAGGTAATGAATGACGTAAATAAAGACCAATGGGTCAAAGTCATGGACCTCAAAATGGAATCTATGTACTTCAATTCAGTATGGGAACTAGTAGATCTACCTGAAGGGGTAAAACCCATCGGGTGCAAATGGATCTATAAAAGAAAGAGAGTTGCAGTTGGGAAGGTACAGACCTTTAAAACTAGACTTGTAGCAAAGGGTTATATCTAGAGAGAAGGGGCTGACTATGAGGAAACTTTTTCTCCTGTTCCTATGCTCAAGTCCATAAGAATTCTCTTGTCCATAGCCACATATTATGACTATGAAATATGGAAAATCGATGCCAAGATTACATTTCTAAATGGTAATCTTGAAGACAATATCTTTATGTCTTAGCCCGAGGGGTTCATGACCCAAGGTCAGAAGCAAAAGGTTTGCAAGCTAAATCGATCCATTTATAAGTTGAAACAAGCGTACAGATTTTGAAATATTAGATTTGATACTGCAATCAAATCTTTTGGTTTTGACCAAAATATTGATGAGTCTTGTGTTTACGAGAAGATCATTAAGAATAAAGTAGTTTTTCTAGTACTTTATGTGGACGACATCCTACTCATTGGGAATGAGGTAGGGTATCTGACTGACATAAAAAACTGGCTAGCAGCCCAATCCCAAATGAAAGATTTGGGAGAGGCGCAGTATGTTCTTAGAATCCAAATTATTAGAGATCGTAAGAACAAAACACTAGCGTTGTCTCAAGCAACGTATATCGACAAGATATTGTCTAGATATTTGATGTAGAATTCCAAGAAAGGTTTGTTGCCTTTTAGACATGGGGTTCATTTGTCTAAGGAGCAATGTCCTAAGACACCTTAAGAAGTTGAGGATATGAGACGCATTCCCTACGCCTCAGTTGTGGGTAGTTTAATGTATGTTATGTTCTGCACTAGGCCTGACATATGTTTTACTATAAGGATAGTCAGTAGGTACCAGTCCAATCCAGGGTTAGACCACTGGGCAGCGATTAAGAATATCCTCAATTATCTTTGGAGAACGAGGGACTACATGCTGGTGTATGAGGCTAAGGATTTTATCCTTACGGGATACACCGACTTTGACTTTCAAACTGACAAGGATTCTAGGAAATCTACATCAAGGCAGTGTTCACCCTTAACGGAGGAGTTGTAGTTTGGAGAAGCATTAAACAGGGATGCATAGCAGACTCCACTATGGAGGCTGAGTATGTAGCTACTTGTGAAACAGCTCAAGAAGCAGTATGGCTCAAGAAGTTTCTCTTAGATTTGGAAGTTGTTCTAAATATGGATTTGCCCATTATGTTATACTGTTATAATAGTGGGGCTGTAGCCAATTTGAAAGAACCTCGCAACCATAAATGATGAAAGCATATAGAAAGGAAGTATCACCTCATACAAGAGATTGTGCAACAAAGAGATGTGATTGTCACCAAGATCGCTTCCGGGCATAACATCATTGATCTGTTTATGAAGACTCTCTCGACTAAAGTGTTTGAGAGTCATCTAGAGAGTCTAGGTCTGCGAGACATGTGTATAGTATAATCTAGGACAAGTGGGAGATGTGTAATGGGTATAAGGATGCCCTAGTTTATTATATTTGTATATTTACTTTCCATGTAATGTACATTATACATTTGACATTTCCAGCTTTGGATTATTTTTATATATATCCCACTAACTAAATTTTTAGTTCAAGTGGGAGTTTGTTGGGTTTTATGCCCTAAAACTTAGTAAATGTAACTTTTGACTATTCATTAATAAATTATTATTGATGTTTTTTAATAAAGCGTTATTGTTTATATTATGTTAATCTTGCCTAAATAACTCTAATCCAATAAACTAACATCTTGGGTTGTTGTATGAGTCTTGAGCTGTATATGGAGACATACGAGGATTACTATTCAAAATATAACCTAAAGGGTCTATAAGTATAGAGATAAGGTTGGGTATCTTATCTTGTAACACTATGGATATGATCCACTTTGTATTTGATACAAACAGAGTGATTCGACGTGTTCGTGTAGGAGACATGTGAGTGGGGGGTATCCCATGCAATGAGTTTGCATGAGACCGGACCGCGAAATAGTAACCCTTAGTTGTAACACCATTGACTAGTTAAGTTTCTATTTCACTAGGATGACCTAGGCAACTTAGTCTCAATCCCAAGTCAGTTATGAACTTCTGTTCATGAGGGATTGTCCTTTGATTTTCAAGGGTGAGAGTGGCTAACTCACCGACTCAATATACGTACTATTTTGGAGAAACTGAGTAGATAATTGGGAACATAATTTCATAAGATGGAATTCGATCCTTTTCTACTTTAGAAAAGTATATGAGTGTTTTCTTAAGTGGTGTTTCCGAGTCTTGAACAAAAGGTCCTGTCCTCTCATTGGTCCAAGAGGGATTTCTGTTTGTTGGTTGGACCACAAATAGGTTGTTCATTAGAGGAGCATTGGTACTTAAGGATGTAAAAGTAACCCAGGGGTAAAACGGTAATTTAACCCAACTGGTGTTACGAACACTCATAAAAGGACTAATTTTTTGTTTTTGGTCTATATCCATGGACACATAAATATATCTACAGTGAGAAGAGGGCAACTGTGAGTCCATAGTGGAGTGTACCCACAATTAACGAATATCGATTAACTTGGTTAATGAGTTTAGCCAATTAATCTTATATCGTTGGAGCTTCTGATTTGTAGGTCCATTAGATCTCACTGGTAGCTCGAAAAAGGGTATGGAGGAAATTAAAGTAATTTTAATTGTTCAAATCAAGTAAGGGAAAATAATATAATGTATGTTGATACATTATAATATAAAGTTTATAATTTAATTAAACTTTATGATCTAAATTTATTTATTTTTGAATTTGATTTAAAAATTAATTTATGGGAGAATTAATATTTGAAGGATTTCAAATATTAAATGTAATATGAATTAATTTCATATTAAAACTATAGGTTAAAAATAATGCGCATAAGATGCACATTAAAACTATATATTATATGAGAAAAAGATAATTGAATGTGATTCAATTATAAGGTTAAATTAAATATGAGATTTAATTTAATGACTAATTAATTGGATAATTGATTATTTTAATTTAATTATATTTAATTAAATATGATTTGATTAAATTGATTGAGTTTAAACTATAAGTTATGTGAGAGGGATGTATTAGAATATGAATATATGAGATATTTAATTATTCTTAATTAATAATTGTTTAATTTAATTTTTAATAAATTAAATTTGATTTGATTTATTTAGTTAAATTAAATATATTTATTATTAATTAATTAATTAAAATTATATTTATTTATTTTAATTAATAAGAATAAATAAAATTTTAAAAAAGGGAGATTATGTAACCCCCACGTTAGGGAGTTACGAGATCGATGGGGAGAAGGAGTCTTCTACCCGTTTTTTCCCCCTCCCTCTCTCTCTCCCTCTCACTTTATATATCGATTAATGAAAAAAACTGCTTTTTCTTAGAAGTTTTTTTTTCTCTCAATTTTTTTCCTCCCCTACTCTCAAGTCAAGAAAAGGGGATCCCACCATCCCGCCTCAATAGATACAACGGAGGATGCCGACGAAGGCCTTTTGGGAGTGTTGTGTCTATTTGTCAGAGGAATTTCACCAACACGTTTAAAGGTATGAAATTCTTTCTTTTTTTAATATTTGAAAGTATATATTTAGCCTAGGTTTATTTTCCAATGCAATGTTTGTTTGGTATTAAAACTAGAGTTAGGTTTGAAATTTTCTGCTACACGGGGATTTAATCCTTTAAATTTACTTATGTGATCATGACAACTATTTCTTCTTCAACCGGGTTCGCCTACACAATGAGATGACGCTTGTTTCTACAGTTCATAGGTAAATGCTCAGGTTTGTTACAGTAAAAATAAATAAATTGTATCATTCCTCCTAATAAGGGTTTCTGATTCTTTTGACTCTTCTGGTTGCTGGATCCACAATTATGAACTTTCATCTTGTTTTCTTTTGGCTTTAGTCTAGGTTTCAAAATAACAGAGGCGAAATTTCTTGGTACGACATCCACCTCCTCCCTTTGGTCTTGCTTTCGGGCTTCATCCTCAATCATCAGGCGTGTTATCAGACTTTCCAAGGAAAATCCCTTGGTTTTATGCCTCAGTATATTTTTAAAATCCTTCCACATAGTGGGGTAACTTATCAATAATAACAACTTGAAATTGCTCATTTAGAGGCATACCTTCATTGATGATTTCATGAGCAATCTTTTGCAATTCATGGGATTGTGCATCCACATATTTTTTTGTCTATCATTTGGAACTTCAAATAATGGTTGACAACATACTTTTTTGAACCGGCCTCTTTGGTATCGTATTTTTCCTGTAAGGTGTCCCAGACTTCTTTTGTTGTAGTCATCGTGTTGTAATAGTAATATAGATCATTAGTCAAACCATTTAAAATAAAATTTTTGCAATGAAAATCATTTTCTTCCCAAACAGCAACATCTTTGATCTGTTGTTCGGTCGGATCTTTTTGTAAGACAATTTGGCTTCTTCGTGGTGCAGACTTTAGCAACTTTCTTCACAGTGAGAAAGAACATCTTCTATTTCCATCATTTGAAGTGTGCCCCTTCAAATCGGAAAAAACAGTTGAAATCAGTGGACAAAATATCGTTATATGTTGATATGACCATCACTAATAGTGACAGATCAAATCGTCTTAAAATTGTTGGAACAACTACTCTGCAAAAAGTGTCAGGAAGAGAAGCTCAGGATTTAACAGTAGCGAACAAAACCTACAAAACATAAACTTGCGAAAGGCTGAATCGCGGATCACACACTCTTTAAGACATTTCATGGCTCTACCCTTTGTGCAAGCAATTCAGAAAGAATACCATACTGTCCCCAAGATAAAATAGCCTAGATCAAATCTGTCTCGATTGGAATTGCATCAAAAAATGATCGAAAATGCTCATACCTTTCTAGATTATGCCCGTAAAACGTAGGAAAAGAAACATGCGATTGAGAAAGAAAACAGAACAAGGGAAGAAACTGCAAATTTTTTTCCATATTTCCTAGGAAGAATCGAAGCACCATTTATAGACCTTGAAAGCCAATATTGGATGACTAACATAGGTCATAAAGTTAATAAATAATTAAAGAAATTTTTTTTAATAATAAAAATATTACTATTCCACACCCTCGCCTCGCCATCTCAATGGAATGGACGACAACGATGACACATGTGTAGAAAGACCATCAAACCCTCATTTTCCTACTTTCTTGCCCCTTCTAAAATTTGGGTACCCTTAAAAAACGATCGAAAATACTCACACCTTTCTAGAATGTGCCCATAAAATGTAGGAAAAGAAACATGCAATTGAGAAAGAAAACAAAATAAGGGAAGAAACTGCAAATTTTTTTTCATATTTCCTAAGAAGAATTGAAGCACGATTTATAGACCTAGAAAGCCAATGTTGGATGACTAACATAGGTCATAAAGTTAATAAATAATTAAAGGAAAGTTCTTTTTAATAATAAAAAAAATTAGACACACGTGTGGAAAGACCATCAAACCCTCGTTTTCATACTTTCTACCCCTTCAAAAATTTGGGTATCTTTTAAGGCTCAAACTCACAAGAAAAGGTAAGGATAAATAAAGAGATATCTTCTTGTTATCCCAAACAATGTGGGATTCTCCATTTTTCTTTTTCTTTCATTAAAAAAATAAGAAAATTTTCACAAACAGTTACATACTAAAGTCCAAGAACTAAATTATCATAAAACTAAAAGTAGAAGAACTAATTTGTTACAAACTAAAATCATAGATTAAATTATTACTTTTGGGAAAGCTTTGAACAATTTTTTTTTTTTAACAAAAAAAAAAAAAGAAAAGGGAAAAGATGGGCCGAGGTTTGGCGGGTCGGGTATGGTTCAGGGTGACCCAAAAAACCAAGTTTGAGCGGCCAATGGATAGCGGCGAGAGGTATATTGTTGGAATAATTTTCTTCGATCGGCGCCACTTTTAATTCTCACTTCCAAACGCTCAAAATAGGTTTACCATTAACCAACACCTGCTCGATTCTTCTCCAACTTCCAAGTTCCAACTCAATTCAGGGACAAGATTCCCTTACTCCACTCAATTTGTGCAGCGGATCATTGCATTCGCCTCCTCAGGAGTTTCAATGGCCTCCAAGTTCGGTTTGGCCGGCGGGTTGCCGGAGCGGCGAGTCCGCCCGATTTGGGACGCCATAGATTCTAGGCAATTTAAGAATGCTCTCAAAGCTGTAACAACACTTCTTGCCAAATATCCGAATGCTCCTTACGCTCTGGTAATGAAATACAACCCTTCTCTTTCTGCACCTGATTCTGAATCCGAGTGATTTCGTCTTCTTTGTGTCTTACTGACGGTTCTCGCTTTTGTCTTTGACATTTCTTGATAGTGATAAGCGTTAAGCGTATTCTTGGGAATTTGTATCTGTTACTAGCATTGACAGTGTCAATATGTACGTTGGATTAAGTCTAGAGCTAGGAAGCTACTTATTTCTATTCTCTCTACTGCCACAATACGAGAAATGAAAAGAGAATCACTCTGATAAGATTTCAGTCTGCTTCCATTACTGTCTGTTACTAGCATTGTGTCAATACGTACGTTGGATTAAGTCTAGAGCTAGGAAGCTACTTATTTCTAGTCTCTTCACTGCCATAATACGAGAAATGAAATGTAAATTACACTGATAAGATTTCAGGCCGCTTCGATGTTTCATCAGTTTGTTAATTGTTGCTATCTTGACGAGGTTCTTTAAGTATGTAAGAGATTGTAGGTTACTTTGATTAGGCTCTTTTCTAAGTCTAGTATAACTCCGTTGGTGCATTAAAAATTTAGAATGCGTGGCTGTGTATGAATGTTTAATTGTTGAGTAGGGTTGAAGGTAATGGAGCTACTTGAATTTTTTCAGGCACTTAAAGCGTTGGTTTTGGAAAGAATGGGGAAGCCTGAGGAAGCCTTATCTGTCTGTTTAAGTGCCAAAGAGCTATTATATACTAATGATTCTATCTTGATGGACGATCTTACTCTGAGCACGTTACAAATTGTTTTCCAGCGGCTTGACCACAGTTAGTAGAATTCACCTAATTCAGTTGATGTATATCCATGGTTTCATGTTCTTCACTGTGAGTTATCTCATTGTTCTCCGTGCAATCAGTGGACTTGGCAACTAGCTGTTATGAATATGCATGTGGAAAATTTCCAAATCACCTTGACCTGATGATGGGGCTTTTCAACTGCTATGTTCGTGAGCATTCATTTGTTAAACAGCAGCAGGTTCTTGTCCCACCCTTGCCACCTTTTCCAAACCCAAAAGTTTATTCATATGTTGGTTTATTTGTCGACATCGTTTTTTCTATTGACGCTTGAATGACCAGAGCCTCCGGCCCTTCTATTACGCGACCGTAAGATTTTGTTACGTTTCACCTATTGTTTTTTAAAGCGCCTTTTCCTTTTTCTCCTTTTCCTCACAGACAGCCATCAAGATGTATAAACTTGGAGGTGAAGAAAGATTCTTGCTCTGGGCGGTTTGTAGCATCCAATTGCAGGTTCTACTGGCTGTTTGTTACTTCTTGCATTTACTTTTATTCAAGAAAATAGAAAAGGTCCAATCCTTATTAAAGAAATAATAACAATAATAAATGAGGGGCAGAAAAAAGGGGCAGAAAAGCAAAAAGCACGAATGAATTCTGGACAAATTCATGAACAAATTGTGGAGATATGTTGTATGGGGGTAAGTATGGAAGATTTAGGATATTTTACAATTATGTAGCTGTTGGAATATGTGATCAGACTCTTGGATATTATTCCCACGGAGGGAATGGAGAGGAAACTAGAAATCCCATTGCTTCACATTAGGTGGGGCCTTATACTTGAACCCACATGCCTTACCACGGAACACTTTCCTGGGAGCTGCATTAAAACTTTAGGTTCTTGGGTGCTGGAGCTTCCAGTTTAATTCACCTATCAGTACTCTACCAATTCCCTTGTCAAAGCCCCGATCAATGTTGAGTTTGTAGACTTCTTGAAACATTGTGACTTTGTTACATTAAAAGCTTGTTATAATTAAAACATATGAGGTATGGACTTCCGTATCAAAGTGTTCACTCCTTGTTTCCGCCAATATAATCTTCTATGTAAGTTAGAGAGAATGGGCTTCTTTTCTAATTTGAGTTTAATAGATTGTTCTACAGTTACTGTAATATGGAGATTAACATGACCATTCGCTCGAGAAAGCGAAGTTGATTCTTAGATCTTGATTATGGCATCCATAAGCAATTTGCTTATGCTGCAGTTACTGAAATTCTTACAGGTGCTTTGTAGTGATGGTGGGGAAAAACTGTTGTTATTAGCCGAGGGTTTACTCAAAAAGCATATTGCCTCTCATAGCTTACACGAGCCTGAAGGTGCAATATTTTCTTTCTTTTTTGTTCTTATTCCTTCTTTGTTGTAATACTAATAACCAGTACGGAAGGTCCTTCTTTACAATCAAAAGTGATTTTCATCCATATTAATTCTCACCTATCCTTGTAGCTATTATGCTCTACATTTCAATATTGGAACAACAAGGCAAGTATGGAGATGCTTTGGAAGTTCTCACTGGGAAATTAGGTTCATTATTAACAGTTGAAGTTGATAGACTTCGCATACAGGTATTTTCTGAAGCTTTTTTCATCAACCTTAAACAACAAAATTATATGAGAACAACATGATGCAATGGAAAATAATAGTGAACTTTCTCCATACCACTTATTCAGTTCAAAGCTTTCCTATATTCATGATTTCAGAAGTTTGTACCAGTTAACTGAATCAGTTGTAGTCTTACCAAAAAAAAAAAAAAAACTCAATCTGTTGTAGACAAGGGTTTTAATCAGTTATTTTCACTTCCAAAGAAAGTATTCTGCATGATTATAAGTTATTCAATTTCGTCAGTAGTATGACAACTTTTTGTTTGAATTGATACTCACTTCAAAGAAATTGACTATGGATGATTATTCTTAGTCTAGGATTGCAGAATATATATTTCTGAGTCCATCCCTTATATTCATTGCAAGAAGACGGTGATGAAGAAATATCTGGAATACATTTCGCCACATTTTGATTTGTTTTCCTTCTTTTCTTCTGTGTAATGTGTGTGCGTGTCTTGACCTTGGTTTTCATCGAAGCTGTAAGATTTATGAAGTGAATGCAGCTCACCCACCACCACGTTGTCATTTTCCCCATTATTCAATCAAGAAAAATATTAAGATTAGCCATGTATGTTAGTAGGCATTCATAAAGTAATGAGCTCACTTGTATTAGTGCACTTTGGCTTCAAGTTGACAGGGGAGGCTTCTTGCTCGGGCAGGTGATTTTGCGAATGCTGCCAATATATTTCAGAAAATCTTGGAGTTACGGTATGCTTCCAAATCAGCATGTTTGATCAAACATAATAATGGAAATACTTGGTGATGGTAGTTCATAGATCCTAAAAATGTATTTTGTGTTTTTGCATTTTTTTTATTGTCCGACCTTAAAGCTTAATTGTTTGTCGGACAAAGTCTGATAATAGAAATATTTGGTGATGATAGTTTGTAGAGACCAAAATTCACATTTCTCCGCTCTCTGTCTTATTTCTTGCATGGTTTAGGTTTGTCATGTCCTGACTGTATAACAGTTACGTTATTTGATCTTGTTAGTGATCTCATCTCAGGCTTAGTTTGGGTTTGCTGTAGCTTTTGAAATAATTGCGGTAAGCTTTGCTTTCTGAAAAGTCAGTTGTGAAAGTAAAATAGTATTTGATAAATTCTAATTTTAAATTAGAAAAACTAGATAGGGTGTTGGATAAATTAATACTAAATTGGTGTAATTTAATTATATGAACCATAGTAGACTTATTATTTTAATTATTTTCACATTGATAATTAATTTATATTTTATTATAATATATATATTTTAAATTTTATATGATTTGAATTTCAACTAATTCTGTATGATCAATCTAAATTATTTGACAAAAATTTAAGAAAAATGATAAAAGATTGAATCAATTAAAATTTGAAAATATATGTGAAAAACATATTAATAGGGAAGAATATTATTATAATATATTTATTTAAATGGTTAAGAAATTAGCAGACTTTTAGAAAAGCTGAATCTAAAAGCTACTACTTTAAGCTTCCACATACTAAAAGTAATTCTCTTAGGGGCTGTTTTCAAATGTAGAAAATGAACTAAATTATTTACAAATATAGCAAAATGTTACTGTCTAATAGTGATAGACACTGATAAACACTGATAGACTACTATCATTTATCATTGATAGACACTGATAGACTGTGACATTTTGCTATATTTGAAAATATTTTCAGCAGTTTTGGCATTTAAAACAATTTCCTTTCTCTTAGATTAATTAATAATTTGATTTACCAAACAATGAAAGCGGTTAAGATTTTCTCAAAATCACTTTCTACGATTGCAAATGCAATCCGTAACGGAGCCTTAATATACTACTAAATCTCATCCAAGTATTCACAATTATTTTGCATACCTTGTCATCCAATTACTTGTCATAATCATCTTAAGTAGTACTTGATTTACATGGTTTACTATCCATATAATTGTCTGTTTATATAATTCTGTTTCATGTTCATTTGTTTTTTTGCCTCATGCATACTTGTGATACAGACCATTACAACATTCAAAACCTCATGCTATATTCTCAGTTAACACCTCCCAACCCTAACCAGCATCATTCTTTTGTATGTACCCGTGTGCATATATGAATGTCTACTGTCGGTTTACTACCATATTGCTGTATGCTTACATTTACCACCCAATACCCATAACGACTATTCTTTCTGTTTGGCAGCCCTGATGATTGGAAGTGTTTCCTACATTATCTAGGCTGTCTGCTGGAGGATGATAGTAACTGGTGCACTGAACAAAGTGTTGATCCAATTCATCCACCAAAAACGGTGCTTTGCAAGATTTCACCTTTGGCAGATGACTTGGTACATATCTATTTTCTGAAGTTCTCTGCTTATTGCATTGATGTTGCTTTAAGAGTAGGCAGCTCTACTTTCTGATTCAATTTATCAAATTTGGTGATGCAGTTTGACTCCCGTATATCAAATGCATCGGCTGTTATACAAAAACTACAAGAAGATAGTAACAACAAACTTTTAAGGGGTCCATTCTTGGCCAATCTTGAAATTGAAAGGAGAAAGCACATGCATGGCAAGGGTGATGACGAAAAGTTGTTGGGGGCTCTTACCGATTATTATGTCAGGTACATTTTGCATTTGATTTCCAAGTTCAAATTTCAATTTCTATTGTTTTTTTTCTTTTTGTACTTTTTTTGTTTTCTAGGTCTGTCCAACTTGAGTGCATCTCTCTTGATTGGGGGCTGCTTTTTGTTGCAACTCATTTTAGATATTTTTAAGATATAAAGAATTTAACATAATCTTCATTCTTATATACTGCAACTGATACTATAATTTTAAATCAGACGTCCTCTGTTCAGATTCAGGCTATCGTGCAAGTTTGACTCCTTGACCTCAAGGCTGTATTTTTTGTCTGTGTTCCTGATGAAGTCGTTGTTTCAAATAATAATAATAAAAATAAAAAAGAGAATAAAGAACTGCTTTTGTTGGAACGATATCGATAACTTTAATGGCAAAATATTGTTTTTGTGTGTCATGAGGGAAAAGGTTAAACAACCTGGGGATTGTGAAATTTCAACCATTTGGTCAAAGTTAGATTGTTGGTTTTCATGAGGTTATAGGATTTCATTTTTTTGGGTAAGAAACTGCGGTTTTATTAATAGACCAAGCTTATAATTACACAGTGACAGGGCTCAAAAAGAGTTAAACGAGATTATAGGATTATGTTTTAATTTCATCCATGAATGATATCGTGGTTTTTATTTCTGTACAAATGATACTTTGGATCCCGATCACAGATTTGGTCACCTAGCCTGCTTCTCTTCTGATGTTGGAATGTTCCTTGAGGTGTTAGCTCCTAATAAGAAGACTGAATTACTCGAGAAGTTAAAGAAAATCACTCCCTCCACGTCTATCATCACAACTAAGGCCCTTGGACAGTCAATGACGCTTTTCAAACTACAAGTTTTGAGTGGAAATATGTTCCGTCTTCCAGTCTCTGGTGCGTCCTTTGATTTCATTCCATTGATTCTTGTGATCTCTATGTGATGTATTAACACGAGAAGGCCTACAAGCTATGCACTAGGAGCTACACTAACGATGTAGCATTAGGAAAAGATAATTCATAGAAAACTTGAGAGAAGTTGTTATCTTTAATTTGTCTAATATCATGCCATTTATCCAATGAATCCGAAGTACTTTAGGGGGGTAGATTGTTGAATGCACTTTCTGATGCAAACTTTATCACGGAGTTATATTTTATGTCATAAAAATTGACATATTATGCTGTTCATCCCAGAACTTGAGTGTTGTGTAGTACAGATGGCAGAGATCTACTGTAAAAACCTCCCACTTTCAAAAGATTTAGATCCTCAAGAAAGTATGCACGGGGAAGAGCTTTTATCACTGATATGCAATCTGCTGGTTGAGGTTTGTTTATATCTTCATGATAGATGAGTTACTTTATTATTTAGTGATGTATAAAGTGTTAACAGATAATTATCAATATATTGTACTAATATAATTTATCAAAGAAATGAATTAGCTTTCTTGTCTAAATTGAGAGTATTTCCCCCCCCCCCCCCCCCCTTTTTTTTTGTTTTGCTTTTCGTTCTTTGGATACCTAGAATCCCGCCAGCCACTTTATGCTTAACAGGAAAGATTTAGAAATAATGTCTTTTGACCCTTTTAATTTTGTTAAGGTGGCCCAAGGGGGGGACCCATGAATTGACCACTTACCATTTGTCACCTTGCCATCAACCCTTTTAGTTGAGCTACTTTATTACATTTAGTGTATTGTTAACAATTATGATAATGTGGCAAATTCGCCTGTTCTACACTGATGATACAAATTGGTTTTGGTGTAGCTCTTTTGGCGTACGCAAAATTTTGGCTACATTATAGAGGCTATTCTGGTGTTGGAGTGGGGCTTGACCATCAGAAGGTTAGATATTCTTATCATTTGAATCTACAAATGCCTTTTTCATGATTCATTCATTCATACATACATATATATGTGTGTGTGTGGCGCACACACGTATATGAACGATCACAATGAACGATCTCATCCCCCATCCTTCTGTTCTCCTTTGTTATTCAATCTTCTGTTTCTTATTAAAAAAAAAAAGAAAAGAAAAATTAACATTACAATTACTAGGACAATGATCATGCATTCTGGTTGGCTCTCTCTCCCCTTCTCTCACACGCACATGGTATGAGCTGATGTGTTGGCAGATTCCAATTCTCTTATCTAACTGTAGATCTAATTCTCATTTTTGGCAGATATGTTTGGCAGTACAAGATCTTATTGTTGCACCTGTATTCCTATTTAGGCGCTTTTTCGTCAGCTTATGAGTGGTCAGTATCACATTTGTTAACAAGTTATAATCATGCGATCAATGTTTTAAATGGCTCATGAGGCTTATGCCTTGCCTCAAGGTATAAGGCTTTAATTCTTAGCCTCAAGACTTGCCTTTGTGGTCCAATATGGAGGAGACTTGGACCTGTGTGAAAAGGCACTAGACCTTAAAATCTCCACGGTTTGTATAGTGACCAGAAAATAAGATTAATTTACCTCATTTTTAAAAAATGTAAAGGTTTGAGTCACTACAATTTAAACTATTATTATTTTTACTACTTAGGCTTTAGAAGCATTGAAGACAAGTTTATAGAACAAGTCAATCCTATCGGTGGTGACAATAGTGATGTTGAAGATTTTTATTTAACTATTATGTTTTGCAATACACAATCACACAAATTTAGGATTTGCAAAATGTTTTTAATTAAAATTGAGGCTTACGCCTCCCTCACCTCGTTAAGAGGAAAAACCTCTGTTTTAAACATTCCATACGATAATTTAGTGCTTTCTTTGTTTTTGTTTTATATTCATTTCCTCTTTATTTAGCTATGCTAGGAAGAGAATTGACTGTATTTCTTCTTCTAGGTACAAATTGTTGGATGTAAAAAATATCCTGGTGGAAACTGTTTCTCACCACATTTTACCCCAGATGTTGGTATCCCCTCTTTGGGTAGATCTAAGCAATCTTTTAAAGGACTACTTGAAGTTTATGGATGACCACTTCAGAGAGTCTGCTGAACATACATTTGTTGCGTATCGCCATAGAAATTATTCAAAAGTAAGTAAAACTATTAGCTTTATAGGTTTTATATTGGAAAAAGTTGACGAGCAAGACCCGCGAATTTTCTCTATTAATATATACTCAAGTACATTAGTACAATGTGCTCTCCCTATGTTCTGCATGCTTGAGAATGCACTTGTCTTGTCATGTTTCTGGTGTTTTTCTGTATTTTCTTAGAGCTAGATGCTATTTTTGGGCATTTTCAACCTTTGTCAGCTTGTGCAGATATAGAAATTTCACCAATGGTACATTACTACATTTAATAGTGCGATATAAGTAAAGAAATAAAACTAAATACAATCTGTTGTGATCTGTTTTGACATTCACTCGATACCCAAGTTTGTGATAAAATTGATTCAAACTGATCTCACTCTATTGTACTTCAGGTTATTGAATTTGTTCAATTTAAAGAACGGTTGGAACACTCTAGCCAATATCTAGTCGCAAGAGTTGAAGAAGCAGTTTTACAGTTAAAGCAACATGCACATAGCATTGAAGAAGAGGAGGTACTACTTTTACAAGTCGTGCCATCTTATACATAAAACTTATTTGGTCTTAATGTGTTTGAGGCCTACTGATTCAAGATTTCTTCTTTCTTAGGACACTCTTGCGAACCTGAAATCTGGGATTCACTTGGTTGAGCTTTCTAATGAGATCCCCTCTAAACCTCTGACATTCAATGAAGATTTTCAGTCACGTCCGTGGTGGACTCCAACATCAGAAAAAAATTATCTTTTAGGTTGATATTCTTTTATCTTTTATTTAAGTTAAGTTTAGACTTGTCAGTAGGTAAATGAAGGAGCAGTAACATTTAATTTTGCCCCTTTCTTTAAAAATAACGCGGTGTGTAATTTGATGGTAAATTTCTGGGATAAGTTCATCAGTAAATTTGGTTGATTCAGGAGTAAAGGCTTGTTGGCTGTTATAATCTAAAATTTGATTACAGGTGTGATTCCCATCCAGAGAAGTAACAGAATATCCCGTTAGGCTTGAATATTTATGTTCTTTCTTAATGTCCATAATTTTGTAAAACGTATTTCAGAGCAGTCCCATGCTCTCTGATTTCCCGTATCTTTTTGTTTCTTTATTTCCATTCTGATGACATCAGAATTTTCTATTCTGTTTTTGTGTCTGATAGTATTTTCTTGGACTACGGTGACGGGTATTATTTGTTCTCAGGTCCTTATGAAGGAATTTTCTATTGTCCGAAAGAGAACTTGGTAAGGAACTCCCATGTTTCATTATTGATATTCCCTTGTTTGATTAACTGACTTGTGCCGGGAAATTCTTGCCCCAACTTGTTTTTTCTTGAGCTTTTTGGTGTTTTCTTTTGTTTTCTTCCCCTCTCCTTCTTCTGTCGCTCTAACTTTAAGAACATTGAAACTAACAAAAATGAATATGTCCGTAATTATGACTTTTTCCACTAATGTAGAACCAAAATCTGGAAGTTGGTGTTAGGAGAAATGTGGAGAGGAGATCTCTTCTTCCTCGCATGCTTTACCTTGCTATTCAGAGTGTTTCAACATCAATTAAGGAGAACTTTGAGATTAATGGTTCTCAATCTGATCCTAAAATCTCCACGGAGCTAAAATTTTTGCTTGAGAGCTATGCAAAATTGCTGGGATCTACTTTTGAGGATGCAGTTGAACTGGTTACGGGGGTTTCTAATGGACTAAGTTCCTGTAAGGTTTGTTCCTGTTTGTCTTTAAACATAAGAATTTATTGTTGAACTTAAACAATTTAGTAAAGTAGTTCCTGAGCTACAAAGCCTGCTTTGTGTGTAGACTCAGACGTTATTGATGAAAACAGCAACTTATCTGCAAGTATTCAGGTCTATGGCTTTTGTGACTCTTGGTTTTCGATTGCTTGTTTTGTTATTGTTTGATGGTTTTTAGAATTATGTAAGTTATCAAATTTTAATAAGTTTGAGCACGTGACTTATTTAATTTTTCAAGTCTTCACTTCAGGTTTGGATGCATTAACTCCTAAAATCTGCATCTTGACATGGACTGATGTATGTTTTTGCATGTTTGTTGGTTTCTTTATGTATATAGCGTGTATAATAACTAAAGACGCCTGAGGAGCCTGCTGTCAGTTTATCACAGTGACTCAGTTATTTTGTTATAATTATTTTGTGAATTTCTTCTTGCAGGATTTTGGCCACAATTTGGCTGAATGGTTTAATTTTGCTGTTTTTCTAAACGCATGGAACTTGTGTTCTAATGAGCTACGGGGAAAAGATGCTGATGGATGTCAGTCTCGTACGTGGAATATTGTCGATTCTCTTCTGGAAAAGTACATCTCCGAGGGAGTTGGATCCTTGGAGTCCATAATCTTCACTCCTTACGACAATATACGCACCCTCGTGCAGGTGGTCTCAGAGCCGTTAGCTTGGCATGGCCTTATACTCCAGGCCTGCATTCGATCTTCTCTTCCATCTGGTAAAAGAAAGAAGAAAGCGGGAGCAGCTGCTGAGCTATCCTCTTCTCCTCTATTTCTTGCAGTACGGGACTCAACACAATCTTTGTGTAGTATTCTAGAGGTCTTGCTGAAGTGGTTAAAAGGGCTTGTCAACCAATCAGAGGAAGGTAAATTAGAAGCCATACTCTCGTCTATTCGTAACAGTGGAAACAATGGACCTGGGCAAGTTTTTCATACGCTCGAGACTTTGACGTCGTCCATGAACAGTACGGAGCTTGGTCATAGGATTACCGAAGCATTGAAGTCTTGGAATACTGTAGATGTTGCAAGAAAGCTTGTTACCGGGAAGCATGTAGTGTTAAATGAGTTTCTAAAGATTTGTGAATCAAAATACAAATCACTTCAGAAATTGAAACAGCAAATATCTCAAATCTGAAGGTGCCAACTTCACATTCCCGATCGGTGCCGCATCTCTCTGGTTGCATTCAGCCAAAATTGTAGTCGGCTCTGGAAGAATATCGAATTTTGAGTTCAGTTGTGTATTTCAATCAAGATTTTGCTCAGCAACAAAATTGGTGTGCAAGGTGGTTGATGTAATTTGACTGCTGGCCCAAAGAATTTATCTTGATCTCTGTTGGTCCTACAGTTTGATGGGGGCTGAAACCAAATAAACAACTTTTTCTTGCTTTATATTTGAGGAAATTTTAGATTTGATTGATAGCTTTATGGCGCAAAGCTTAAGTTTTGTAAGTTCCAATTTGTTCGTCATTGGTTTTGGTTTCAGCTCATAAGTGTGGTCACACAATGTTTTTTAGTCTATTCGAAGCTGGATGTTTTGGAAAAATCAACATTACTAATTTTGTATAGAGAAAAAACTGCAAAATGCAAATGAATGAGCCAAGGTCATTTGAATTCCTAAAATTGTATTCTCTAGCCTGTGATATTACCAAATAATGTGTCTGGAACAAAGTAAAAGCAGGAGATGAGAGCGGCAAAAGAAGACTCCTATTAGTCCATAACATTGATAAGCCTGAGGAGATAGTTTGATTTTCTGACATATGATTAGATTTGAAGGACTTTTGTAATTTTCCTCCCACATTCTACGGTGCAAAATTGTGAGCTACCGTGTTATAATTTTAGGAAATCAAACCTCTGATTTCTCAGGTAAGGTTTAAATATTATTTTAGTTTATGTATTTTTTTTGTTTTGATTTATATATCTATAATTTTGGTCACTATACTTTCAAAATGTTCATTTTGGTTATTGTACTTTAAAAAAGTGATTATTTTGGTTTCTCAATTTTCATTTTTATATCATTTTTTATAAATCAAAATGGTAACATTTTTTAAGTTCAATGACCCACCTCAATAAAAATTGAAAGTACAATAACCAAAACAAAGATTATGAAATTATAGGGATTAAAATAAAGAAGAATTGAAAATATATGAACTAAAATAAATATTTCAAAAGTACAAGGATCAAAATGAATCAAAGCGAAAAGTACAAGAACTAAAGTAGCATTTAAACTTTTCTCCTATAGACATTGTTGCTAAAGATTATGTAATATGTAGGTTTAAATCCTATTTTGACCCCTGAACTTTGAATCTTATTCTACTTTGACCCACCAAACTTTCAAAAACGACTATTTTAGTCCCTTAACTTTTAAAAAGTGTTTATTTTGGTTCTTACTATTAAGATTTTGTTGACTCTTTGATGAAATTGTGTCTAGCATGTGCTGAGCAAAATGAAGATAAAGTAAAATGTCAACAACCAACGCGACCAAGTATTGAATTACCAAAATCTTGAATGCAAAATGACTTTTTAATTCTATAGAAAATTGTTTTACCAACTAATTCAAAATCAAAACATTATTTTTTAGTGTGACTAACTTATTTGGTAGCCTAATAATCTAAAAATACAAGTCATCTCATTATTTTATTTAGGAGTAACAATTTTAATATCAGGAACCAAAATAAGTACTTTAAAAAAGTTTGGGGACTAGAATATACATTTTCAAGAGTTTAAAAACTAAAATAGAATAAATTTCAACGTTTAAAATCTAAAATAAGATTTAAACCTATATTAGGAAGTGCCTCCATGAGGTTTACAATAATAATGAAATATCCTGGGAAAAATCCCGAGAAGGGAGAAAAACTAGTTGATGCATTGGCAAAATGCGCATTTTTTTAAGAAACAATACAATTACGTAACTTTAGAACTCAAAGACGTTCAGGGTCAGGTTGTACGAAAGTGAAATTTTTTAATCTATTTCTGGAGGACTTGTAGAATGTCCAAGCCTGAATGGTAAAATTTCTACGAACTGTTTTTTTGTTTTCAACAAATACTCTCAGATCCAAACATGGATTTTGAAGCAAAGAATTCGAGTTTTTGTTCTCAACTTTTTATTTAAAAAATTGGGACAACTGTAAATGTTTTAATGGACAGAAGTAGAGGAAAACATTGGATTACGATAAAAATGACCTCGATACCATCTTCGTCATGAGATAGCTTGTCTCATGGCATTCACGGGATTGCATCTGAAAGTCATTCCAAACAAGCTCTTAATTGATAGAACAAGCTGAATGTGTATCACAAAAAAAAGTATTATAGCTACATTGTAATTTACAGAGAATTGAGTAGCGAGTTCACTACAATCTACAAGCCTCCCACCTATCACTATCAGGCAACAAATTTCAAACAACGAGTATCATTATGTATATTCTGGCAACGACAGGAACAAAAGCGGATTCCACACCTTATGCACGTGTAGCTAGCAGCAAAACCACAAACCGTGCAGAAATGCCGGCGGGAGGTCGAGCTTGGAGGTCCGACGGCTGCCTTTAAGTATGATGGAACATGTGGAGGCAAAGACTCCAAATTTGCCTGTTTTTTGAAAGAAGAATAATAGTGTATATGTAGCTCAACATCAAAATAAACTTTTTTTTATTGTAATCTAATAAGGCCACAAAGCAGAAAATGTTTGATCCAAACCTCGTGCAGAAGCTCCATAAAAGTTTTGGGAGCCTTCTTAGCTTCAAGTGCTTTTGCCTGTCTAGTTTTGCGCTTAGTGCCCTTTGATTGCCGCTTCTGTATGTATGCTGTATTGGGGTTAAAAAGGGGTAAAGATTAGTGACACTAAATTCCAAACAACACACGAAGGTATAGAAAAATATAATTCGATCTGTTCTAATCAATGCAAATACATTATGGACGCAAGAAAATAGAATTTAAGTTGACAGGTTCTATTATTCCATGGAGATGAATTTCATTTTCAAGTGATTTCTCTATACGGAACTAAACACAATGAAACACACGAGTACGAAAGGAGGGACGAAAGAGATGATATATCAACTGACTTTGAAGCCTATAGAGCCTACAAAAGAACTACAGCAATTCGAAAAATAAAAAAAGGAAAAGAAAGAGAGAATAGATTCAAATAATCTGAAATAAGTTCACCAAGATGATACCAAGAAAATGATGAAAAATCACATCTCCTCAAAATTGTGACACTTCTCTCAAAAAATTCTATAGTTTAAACCTTCCCAAAACCCCCATGGGATAGCCTTTACGGCAATTAGCCAACACCAACTTGGCTCTTCACCAAAAAGGATGACTAAACAACAGCTGGCTTGGTGATGCTGTCCTTGGGAGTTTTGAGAAAGACAACCCAAACCACACTCTTATTCCACATTTATAACCTACCCGCCCCTTGGAAAAACATGATCTTGATTTCTTCAGCACCACTTGTACACAAAAGCCACCAGTTCAGGACTAATAAGAAAACCGGATATCATCTGAACTTGTCCAAGAATTAAGAGAATCATATCACCAGAGTCTTCTAAATTACTTCTCCACCTATCTTCTTGCCAAGTAGGTGGGCAAGAATTTGTAGCAAGTAAGCTCAACCCAATCACCAAATTCCAATTCTGAGAGCTGCATTGTTAAATGCTCTCATTATCACACCAACACTCAGGAATTGTAAAATCCCTAGAAAAACCCACATAAATGAACCTGAAATATCTCATCCTCAGTGGCCGAGTAGTAATCCAAGTACCATTGCAAAAATTTGGACAATTAACTGAGTACTAAAACTCCATGGCCAAAGCAATATCTGAGTTTTGTTGCTGGCCATCTTCCAAACCATAACAGAAGTACAGCAATTCTAAGGATGGAGAAAATGAACATTTTCTCGAGCATACACCAAAGTCTAAAACTTGAGAAATATCTGGTTCTGGATTAACAAATAATAAGACTCGACGTAACAAAGGCAATGCCTACTACGAAATAGAATATGGAAATAAGCAGTACAACGGAAAGGAATGAGAAAATATTAGATGTCTAACATTTGATAGATGCATAATTGAAGAGAACGCCCTTCAAGAAAAAAGCCAAGGCGGAAAATAGATGAATGAATAACATCATATTAACCTTGCTCATCATCATCGAGAGAAGCATCCTCATCGTCAATGTTTTCGACTGCTTCCACTCCGGCATTATCATTTTCCAGTGCCTCGAGACGAGCAAGAGCTGCCTGGAAGAGCAGAGAAACCAAAAATAACATGTACACTGTAGATATAGAGTCCAGGTTTCAACTAATCAATTATATCGCATCAATAACTCACAACAAAGAAGCAAAATCTAGTTCACCAAACAAACCTGAGTACGGTTGTCGCTGCTCGCTAGGGCAGCAACCATCTTAGGAGCAACCTTACGATTGCGGCTCGACATGCGTCGGAATGGATTCGTAGCATCATCATCCATCGCTAGCTACAAACCGTACACTCAGATCCGTGAATGAGAAAACGAAGCGACTGAAATTAGCGCGATGAACTGAAACAGGTAGAGAATTCTCATCAGAAATTATAAAATACAAAATCGCGTTAGAAGATTTGTAGTAAGAGAAAAACCCTAGGTTTTGCATAATAATTTGTTCGAGCCCTCCGAAATTGATTTTGAACACTGTTCGAAAGACGGTATCTATTCGATTGTAATGTTAAAGTGTGAGAACGAAACTGAAGTGAGCAAGAGAGAGAGAGTTCCAAACCCTACGAATCGGAGAAGAAGAAGAAGGGCGGAATGCAAGTCGACGGACTTTCGTTGAATGTTCACTGTTCCCAACTCCGGCGACCGTCGTTTATTTGAACAGGATATTTACACAGACGGCGGTCGGAGTACCAAGTCCACCGTGGAGTTGAGAGGCATAAAGTGATTATTGATACATCTAATCGTTGTAAAGGGTTTGTTTTGTTCCGGATTCTATTTTCAAATTAGTGAATTCTACGCAGACAATCTAAATTCTATTTTTGAATATTTTTTTTATCCATAATTTAAAATTTAAATTTTAAAATATAAAATTATATTAAATAGCGACCACTGCAGTTTTAATTAAAAAAATTGAAAATTAGATACGTATTTCTAGATTTTGGTTTTTTTACAAACATGTCAAAAAAAAAAAAAAAAAAACTCCCATCTGAAAATTTGCTATTTGATTTTTATGTACTTATCATGTAGTTGTTATCTGATTGCTATGTGATTACCATATTTGTACTTATAAAAAAATTGAAGTGATAGCTTTGGTTTCTTAAAATGTGTTTGCCATACAATACAATTTTTCTATTAAATAAAGATAAAAATATCTAAAAATATAGTAGGTAATGTTTTAGATCCGATTATTTTTTAAAAAATAAAATATGTATTTAAATTAAATTAAGTTAAATTTCAAGTTTGGTCTCTATGATCTGGATAAAGTTAAAATTAGTCCATATGATTTTAAAATTTAAAATTTAGTTTCATGGTTTGATAGTCCATATGGTTTATTAAATCTCTTAAATTGCTCCTACATGGACTATTTATTTTGAAGGTTTTATCAAATTATAGAGGATAAATTCTAATTATAAATCACAAGACATAAATTTTAACTTTCAAACCATAGGGACCGAAATTTCATTTTTTTCATATAAATTATATAATATTACAAAACAATAATTATACAATTTTTTTTAACGTAAAACATGTTCATAAATAAATTAACAATAGTTTATTGTCAACTAATATTTAGTAGGTGTCTACTACTAATTTACAATTATTTAGATTAGAATTCAATCTTAGAATTCGGCTACTAAACACATATCTAAAAACATGCGTTATAAAGAATTAATTAATCAATTGGATATTCGGGAGGCAAAAACTCAGTAATTTAAAAAGTCATTTTGAATTATTTGATTTATTAGATCTTGAATTTTTATGAACTTATTTTCATTTTCAGCAATTCATGGAAAGATGAATCGAGGAAAAACTTATGAATGGACCAGCTACAAGAAAAGACCTCATGATAGTGAATATGGGACCTCACCACCCATCAATGCACGGTGTTCTTCGACTCATCCTTACTTTGGATGGTGAAGATGTTATTGACTGTGAACCAATATTGGGTTATTTACACAGAGGGATGGAAAAAATTGCAGAAACCCGAACAATTATACAATATCTACCTTATGTAATACGTTGGGATGGTTTCAATAAATCCCCTACAATAGTTCGTCTTGGCCCAGATCTAGAACTATCGTCAACGGTTTGTGTAGCCATAAATAATCCTATATTTTTTTTTAATTCAGTGAGATGCTCCTTGGTTAGAACCACTAAGGGGTCCTAATGGTTTGGACTTGAGTAGACTGAAAAAAGACATCCAACCTTGGCAAGAACGACGTTCCGCGGAATATATGACCCATGCTCCTTTAGGTTCTTTAAATTCCGTGGGGGGCGTAGCGACCGAAATTAATGCAGTCAATTATGTCTCTCCTAGAAGTTGGTTAGCTACCTCTCATTTTGTTCTAGGATTCTTCCTATTCGTAGGTCTTTTCAAACCAGAAGAGAGATTTTTCGTTTTTATCTATTTCTAACTTCGAATTTTCTTTATTTCCATCCGGAGGGTAAGAAGTTTCATAAACTGGTCTTTTTATATTTTGATAGCGTGTCCTTTTAAAGTGGAATTCATCCTTTGTTTTTTCCTTTCCATTCACTCGATCATGTTTTCATTTAATTTCTTGTTTTCAAATTTATGTTTTCAGATTCTCTACCAATAGACTTCAAAATTTTTGGGCAAATTTTATTTTACCCCTTAAACCCATAATATTAATAATTTCATTTTATAATTAGATTTTTTTAAACACTTTTGGGACTAACCGTAAACAACATTTTTAGAGGATTTCAAATATTAACAAAATCTATCAATGATAGATTCTATTGCTCATAGCCGATATAATCCATCACTAATAAACCTCTAGAGCTGAATCTACATTTTGCTATATATACAATTTTTCAAAAATATTTTGTTATATTTACTAATATTTGAGCTTATGGCTATATTTTCAACTCGCCTAATTTGTATAAATATGGTCGACAAGACAAATAGCACTTTTAAAAGTTTTATTTTAAAAAATAGCGAGATGTTTTAGGTTAGAGTAAAACAAATTTGGATTCAATTAATTACTAATTATTAGATTACATGTGATCTAAACATTTTACAAATAAAAGACTGACTTAACAACACCAAAATAGAATGAATTGTAGGATAATTCTTCTACATAAGTTTTTTTTTTTTGGTTGGAGGTACAATTGTACAACACATGGATGGACATTGTAAAATTAAAACAAAATCATGGTTATGGGTATTTTGAAAGAAATTTCGGACCTAAGAGCGATCCATGGCGATATTAACACTGATGATGGCGTTTAAAAAACTGGAGGAAAAAAATATGAAGTTAGGATCCTTGATTAACTCTAGACCTCTATTCTCAAATAAATTCTTTTTTAATTGAGCTCAATTGTTCTTCAAGTCGATAGTGTTCTCTACAAGACATCATTCCACTTATCATTAAAAAAAAATTGAGTGGTTGAAAAGCCCTGGCAAGATGAAAAATGTTTAAAGAAAATTTATACAAACCCAAAACAAGAAAACTATGGCTGTTTATTTGAAATCAGATGGGAAAAACCAACCAAATAAGAGAATCAAATTGAAAACCTCGAAAAATCAATTAAAATAAGTGTTGGTTGAAACTATCATAGATATGAAAAGGCATTAAAGAAAAATAAGGTAGAGTGACAAAATATTAAATTGAAAAAAAAGAAAAATACGTTAAAAAAAGGGGAAAAAAAGAAAAATAATTAGATAAATTAAGATTAATTGATATTTGAAAATAGAATCTAAAAATAATATGATGAAAATTCAAAATTCAATCCCAGATAAAGCCAGAATCTGTTCATTATCAAATTTAATTTCAATCGATTATAGAGGGTATTTTGGGATTTCGAAAAAGTCTAAATTTCTGAAGATTTTTGTTTCTTTGGTATACTTCTAAGTAGAAGTGTAATTTGTGGTCTATGACCCAATTTTTCATATAAATACTTGGGGTAACCATACATGCGATCCTAATAAGAGTCCTATATTTCATTATTGTCTAAGTTTTTCATTATTTACTATCTATTTTTCTTCAAAATTACCAAAAAATTAGGCTTCAATTACCGTTTAGACTCCAACCATCAATTAGTTACACAATGTTTTAAAATAGGAAAAATCAAAGGTCACATGCGCTTTTTAAGAAAGATTTATTATTTTTCAAATCTTTTCAATTAAACAAAAAATATTAAAAAAAAAAAAAAAACTTAGAAGACTTTCCATCTTCAACAATCCTCTCTATTCGACATTGTCCTTGACACCCTCTATCTTCTTCAATTTCTCTCTTAAAACCTTCTCTCTCAAAAGACACCAACGATCACATTGGATGACAACCAGCGGATGACGAACGATGGATTCAGAGCGGAACTAGATGACAAACGATGATGGTGGACTTGGAGCAGACGAACGATGAGTTGGAGTGGACAAATGATGATGGTGGACTCGGACTGGACGAACGATGACTTATAGCGGACGATGAACGATAGACTCGGTTGAATTGGGCGACAGACGACGAGCGACTTGGATGGCTTTTGGACATACGATGGATGGTCGAATGGCGACAGATGGACATGGACGACATATATATATGTATGTGTATATGTATGTGTGTGTATGTATGTATGTATGTATATATGTTTGTATGCATATACATATACATATGTGTATATATATGTATGTATATACATATATATATGTGTGTATGTATGTATATGCACGACGCTCCAGATTTTGATGGAAAATGAGTGCCTCGCACGTAGTCAACCAAAAAAGCTAGAGGCGCAGTTGCACTTCCTCACGTCTATAAATACTTCTCTTCATTTTTCTAGGAGTTTTCACGCTGAATTCCATGAAGGTCGAGGAGAGACTTCAATTTCTTCATCTACCTTCATATTTTTAGCATCTTAAGGTTAGTTTAGGACTTTTGGGTTGTATTTCATGGCTTGGATGACTTGTCTCTTCTTCTTTTGTCTATGAAGACAATGAGGTGAGTTGTTTGGTTCTAGTTCTTGGGATGTAAACCTATGTAACTCTCGGAGATTATTTATATTAATTTCTTATTGTTTTATGTATCTTTAGATCTATTTAATTCTTCGATGTATGTTTATTGGATCATTGACGCTCTTTCCTTTGAATGTATGTTGTATACTAGAGATTTTAGGCTTACGTGATGTCTTGATTCTTCGTCTAGCTTAAGTCACCAAGTAGAAAATATTGAATCTTGCATGATGGGGTTTATAGTCTAGCCTTGAATCTTAACATGCTTGATTTGATTTGGTTCAAATAAATTAGTTTAATTAGATTGGGCTTTCTGGGTAATTAACCACACAATGGAAACCTAGGATTTAATGCAAATGTGATTGATTCTCAACGATCGCTAAGGATTCCATAAAATTGATTACATTTAGTTAATTGGAGTTTTGTTAGAGGTTTTAATTATACTTGGGTCGCTTGCATAATTCGATCTCAACTAGCTATCTACCTTTGTAGAGGCTTGTTAGAGCGAGTCAAGCATATTGTTGTGCAAAGCATAATTGATATGAGCTAATAAAAATAGTCCAATGAGAAGAAATTACATAGAAACCCAATTACTCCCAAGAGTTAGAATCTCCAATATTTGAGTATATTTACCCGCTTTATTTTACTTTCTTGCACAATTATCTCTTCTACACCTCTCCCCATTTACTGCTATAACTAATCAAGTCATGCTTCCCTGCAGATTGACCCGAACTTACCACTATTGCTACATCTTTGTAGTGATGAGAGTAGTTCGGTATTATAAATTTTCTTTTGATTTGTAGCTCTTTTCGGGAATTAAACGACATCAGAAAAAGGCTTCGGTCACATTAACAAGAGTAGAAGCATGATTCTCATCATGATGCTTTTCTAATTTTTCACTACATAATTTAGCATCACATTCATTATCCACTCTATCATCTTTATCAATCACCTCAAAAGAAGAATCCACATTCAAAGAATATTTACTAAAAGAAGGAAAAGTATTAACAAACTTACTTGTCTCATGAAGCTCATCACTAACCTCAATATCCGCATGCTTAGTTTTATATAGATCAAATTTTATCTCTCCATCATTGAACCTAAAGGTTCGCTTACTATCTTAAACATCAATGAGAGTCCTACTAGTGGCCAAGAATGGCCATCATAGGATTATTGGAATGTTGGCATCTTCTCCTATGTCAAGTACCACAAAATCCACCGAAAATATGAACTTCTCTTCCTTAACCAACATATCCTCCACAATGCCATAAGGATGGACATAAGATTGATCGGTTAATTGCAAGGAAATTTTAGTTGGTTTCAACTATCCAATGTCAAACTTCTTAAAAATAGACAAAGACATTAAATTAATTGAAGCTTTAAGATCACATGAAGCTTTATTAATCATAATATCACCTAATTGACAAGGAATGGAAAAGCTCCCTGGATCTTTTAATTTCGAAAACAATTTCTTTTGTATCACCACACTACACCCTTCATTTAAAGCCACTATCTCATACATACCAATCTTATTCTTACAAGACAGGATATCTTTCATGAATTTAGCATACTTTGGCATTTTCTCCAAAGCTTCAGAAAAATGTATGTTAATACACAACTTCTTACAAGTCTCAAGAAAGCTAGCAAATTGTGCATTTTCCTTCTTTTTTTTCTTAAATCTTTGAGGATAAGGAATAGAATTAGGGAAAAAAGGTAAAGAGTTAGAAGTACTCCCTATTTTTTATCTAGATTTTTCTTCAAGCTTCTCCTTTGTAGATTCATCATCAATAGTGGATTTAATCTCCTCTTGAATTGGTTCATCTTCATCACAATAAGCTCATTCGATTCTTTGCCACTTCTAAGTGTGATTGCTTTGCATTCTTCTCTAGGATTTTTCTCAGGGCAACTAGGAAATTGATCTTTTTGCATGGTTTGCACAACGAAAGCTACTTGGCTCAATTGAATCTCCAAATTTTGGATGGATTTGTCATGGCTTTATATGGTACCCAAGATAGTATGAACTGAAGTCTTCAAGGCAAACATTTTGTCTTTGATCACCTTGATAAGGTCCATCATCAATTCCTCCAAAGATAGTTCCTTTTCTTGGGAAAAACCTGGAGGGACCAAAACATTATTGTTATTTACGTAAGAAATTTTTTCATGATTTCTTAAACATGGGTGGTAATGTGAGGAAATTTGTTGTTGGCCTCTATATTGTCCTCTATCCACATAATTAGCCATTTTGGTATCTTGTGAGTCCTAAACTTGTTTATTTTTAGGTGCATTAGCTGCTAAAGAGGTTATGGATAATGAATTCTATGCTTGACCACATATAGTCAATTTTAATTGTGGTCAATTGAGCTTTAATGACACTTACCTCGACTTCATAAAGCTCTGCTACTTTGTTGGTGGAAGCCCCATCACTTGGCCGATTATAACTTGTAGTGGCCATGTCCCCTAGAATAGTGTAAGCTTCTATGGCAGTTTTAGAGAAAAGAGATCCCTCAGTCGTAGCATCTAGAATGGATTTAGTGTTGCCATTCAACTCATCATAGGAAAATTATATTTTCAACCAACTAGGGTATCCATATTGTAGGTATTTCTTGAGGAGATCTTTGTACCTTTTCCTGTTGGGATGTATGCCCTAAAGTCTCGTAGTTATATGTTATTTGAATCAATGATTGATTAATTTTATATGTAATAGTTCATTATACAAATATCCAAGATTATATGATGTGACTTAAATATGTATGTGGAGACATACAAGTGGATCATGTTTAAGTGATAATCTAAATGGTCTATAGTATATGGATAATATTGGGTGCCTTATCCTAGTAACACTACTAATACACCCGCTTTGTAGTTGTTACAATTGTTATAAAGTGCTAAAAATGATTTGATCCTAATCATTCATGTGGAGACATGTGGGTGGAGGTATCCTATATAAAGAGTTTATATAAGATCGAATCACGAAATAATAGTCTCTCTTTATAACACCATTGTTAGAAGAGACTTACATGTCACCAAGATGACCATAATTGACTTGACCTAATCTTGAGTGAGTTGTGAACTCTTTTCTATGAGAGCGGTCCTTTGATTTGTATGAGTGAGAATGGCTAGATTCGTCGACTCAATAAGCCTTTTTAGGGATTCATCTGATTGGGGAGCTGGGAACACAACTACACAAGAAGGATTTCACTCCTTCCCTATTGTTAGGGTAAGTAGATAAATTGCTCTCTTAAGGGTTGATTTCGGGGCTTGAACAATGAAACGCTTCACCCTCTACTGGCTCGAGAGGAGTTCAATTATAGTTGGATTATGACTAACTGTTCATTAGAGGGATCAGTGGTACTTAATAAGTTAGATGTAACTATAGGGATAAAGCGATAATTTGATCCAGCTGTACTTACGAGCAATTTGTGAAAAGCCAACACACTGTTAATTGGTTATATCCAATAGACACAGAAATATATCTGTAGTGCAAAAAGTGCAACTTTCGATCTTTAGTGGAGCAACTGGTAGTAATGATGATTGATTAATTTAATTAAAGAGTTTAATTAATTAATCAAATATCAATGAAGCTTCAATCTATAATTCCATAAGATCCCCTTGTTAACTCAATAAGGATTAATGAGAATTAAATTGATTTTGGTTTAATTTCAATCATTCAAATTAATTAAAGGGAATTAATTGTATAAGATACAATTACATAATGCATGTTGATACATTATAAAGTATAATTTATGTTGATACATTATATAGTTTTATGAGAGAAATAAATATTTGAATATGATTCAAACATTATTTATATGAATATGATTCATATAAAACTATATGTTAAAATTAATATGAATATGATTCATATTAAATTTATATAGTTTTAAGAGAGAAATAAATATTTGAATATGATTCAAATATTAATTATATGAATATGATTCAAATATTAATTATATGAATATGATTCATATAGAAACTATATGTTAAATTAAATGTGAATATGATTCATGTAGAAACTATATGTTAAATTAAATATGAATATGATTCATATTGAAACGAAATAGTTTGATGAGAGAGATTGTTATTTGAATGTGATTTAAATATTAATTTATATGAATGTGACTTATATAAAAGCCATATGGTATATTATATGTGATATAATATAAACTATAGGTTATATGTTATATGTGATATAACATATAGTTTAATATTTATATATATATTAAGTTAGTTTATATATATATTATTAAAATTCAAATTGTTTTGAATTTGAATTTTAAAATTAAAAGGGGAGGGAGTTATAACTCCCTCAACCCTAAACCTCTCATTTCACATAAAAGAATAGCAGAGAAAGAAGATCATGTTTTTCCTTTTGGTTTCTCTGTGTTATTCTCTCAGGAAAAAAAATCTCTCCCTTTACCAAGATTGAGTACAAGCCTATGAAACTCTACACAATTCTAATCCCTGAGAATAATGAGGAAAACCCCGTGATGGTGTCCTCGTTGTTATTGTTATGTTTGTGTTGATGTCGAGTTTGGGAGATTGAGAGAAGATCTTGTTCGTGTAGTGGATTTGGAGAGGAAGCGGAAAGATGGTATTCTTTAAGGGTATGTGATATCCTTTCCCTTCTTCTTTTTGTATTTTCATAGTAACAACATGCTTTATATTAATATGTTTATCCTTGTGTTTCCGTTGCTTTGAATTACAATGTTCTTTAAAACAAATTTAGAGACATATGGCGTCCAATTGCTTCCACTGTGAGGAATTGCAATCCCTTGAATTGGTATCAAAGCCATGTTGAGTCTCTAAATTTTGTTTTCGAATTTTAATTCAGAGTACTAGTGGGTAAATGTTCTACATTTTGAATGTTGAATGTTCCAGTTTTTTGCACATTGGATGGTTTCAAAATTGGTATAGAAATTTATTGCTTAATAGAGTCAATTGGTAAGGGTCGATTGTATTTTTGGGCATTTATTTCTTGCAATCGAGTCTATATTTAAGTTTGTGTCATTCGTGATTAAGTTTCAACTTCAATTTGAATAATTTCAGAGCAAGAACGAAGCAATTCGAATGTGGGTGAAGTAGAACAAACATTCAGCCTTAGAGCGTAAGGCTAGAGCATCGCGATGCTCGCTCTACTTTGTAAGGCAGAGAGCTTAGTGTCGCTATGCTCCAGTCGTAGCATTGCGATGATGTCAGCCTATGAAGCACATATACTTCATGTGAGGCAAAGAATTCGTATCAGACACGTATCAGATACCGATACTTCCAGATACTTCCCAGATACATATCTGATACGCGATTTGACATATCTATTTCTACGCGTACTTTTTTTTAAAGAAAAAAGATAAGCAACTCATCTAATCTTTCCAATCTAAAATTAGACAACCTATTTAAAAAGCTCACTACTCGAGTCCAAAACTAAAAGAAAAAATAAATAAATAACGGACCAAACTCTAAACTAGAATCATCTAATCTTCATCTTCACATTTGAGTCCCCACAAAGTCCACAAAAATATAAACCATTTGGATATCATCAAAAATTCAATGAAGAAATTCTTCATTTATCTTCATATTTCTCTCTCTAATCTTCTTCTTCTTCTTTGCAATTGAGTCACTTTTTTATTGCATTTTTATTAACTATTGTACTTCAAAATCTTAGATGTTGCTTTTTTTTTTTTGTATTATATTTCAGTGTTTGTATTCTATTTTGTGCTATTGTTATTAACTTGTATGCTAAATTTATCTATATCCTAATTTTTTTTTAAAGAAAAAGAAAATGTATCTTCAACGTATCAGTATCCTAGTTTTTTAGAAATATATATATTTAAAAAATATATAAAAAATGATGCATCCTTTGACGTATCCTTATTTTAGTTTTTAGAAATTGACGAATCGTCGTATCAGATTATATCAGTATCGTGTAGCCGTATCTGTGTCTGTGCTTCATTGATGTCAATAGTGTAGGGGTACGTTACAGTAACTCAAAAGCCAGTGTCGTGACACTTCGAATGTGAGGCGTGTGCGCAGTGGCAGTTCCAAGTCGTAGCTTTGATAATGGGCAGAAATGCACGTTATTACAGTGCAAAGATGTAAAACAATGAGAGAATGTGATGGTAAAAAAATACAAAATCATGTCCAAAAGCGTTAAACTGAGAATATTACGATTGCATGCGCCCATCGCATAAAAACAGCTAATTTGTTTATTTTGTGCAGGAAAAATGCGTTGGCGTAAGATAAATTGCGATCCAAGAAATTCGGTGTCTGCGGCCATTGGAATATTGTGAACACAAAGTCATGGGATCGTATGCGCTCGAGAAGTTGCTCAAGAAGGTGGCCGCATAAAGACAGCGCATCAAGATGAAAGCTTAATAAATCATGATAGGACAGAAAGCAGATGACAATCGAATCCGAATTTAGTTGACAAGACGTTAATGACACACTATAGAAAGTATATTCAAATTTTTGGTGACTATTAATTGGCGCATTAAAGTAGAAGATTTAATGACCACTCATCATTGCAATCATTAGAAGGAAAAGCTTCTTCACCTTGAGCTCTATAAATATCAAAGGTCACCATCGATAGAGGAGTTCGCCATATACAGAAGATAGATCATACACAAAATAGATAGCTATTAGTTTGTAGTTATTCATATACTTAGAAGGCGGAGGTAAGCGAAGAGAAGAAGACGCCGAGAGATCATTCCTTGGCAGCTCGAAAGACTGTTGGGAAGCGCTATAAATGGAGAGAGAGTCGATACTTATGAAAGCAAGGATATTCTTCTAGGAAGAGTTGGAGTAAAAAGACAGTGTAAAAGCTACGAGAAGCAATACATTGCTACCGGGCTTCTTATCTTTACTTTCCATTGTTGTTTTGTATTCTAACTTTATTTATAGAAATGGAATTCTCATCTCAACATCTGTTCAATCTCTTCACATTTTGCATGAGTAGCTAAATTTTTGAATGGGTTGAGAAGTACTTAGCGAGCATGACCTAAGATCTTCACTTTATGAGATCATCTTGTCTTATGTATGCGTCATTCACCCTTTAAAGATACTTGAGAGAGTAGTCTAAAGAAAGAATCTAGGCTTGAGAGAGTCAGATTAGAATCTAGACTTGAGAAAGTCAGATTAGAACCACATAAGCAAGAGATAGAAACTTAGACATAAGTTCTGTTTGTTATTATGCATCGCATGCACCCTAGAAATAGGATATGATAGTATACGGTCACCTTGTGTATATGTGCATCATTTATCATCGCATAGACAAGAATAGAGGGTTAGACATAAGTCCTATCGACATTATCGTATACATTGCATGCATCCTAGAAATAGGAACTATGACATTTGAATTGAGAGATCACATGCTATTGTGTGTGTATAGCATGATCACATAACTTGAACGCAATCTTAGGAAGTGTTAGCTAAATCCCTTCTCACCCGTTCATCGCATACTCATTGTAATTCTCGATTTCATCAACTCTTTACTGGAACCCGCCGCATAGGATTTATACTTAAACAAAATACCAACCAACTTATTTGTTTTTGCCACCGCAAAGGAATCAAAATTTTTACTGTCGCATAGTAACTCAGTAGTCCCTGTGTTCGACCTTGGATTTACTAAGAAACTTAGTGAGATTTATACTTGGGTTTTACTAGGAAAACTTGCATGTGCAACGCATAGATCATCACTGCAAACATACAACATAATCGCATCACATTTACAACGCATCAAGCTTCTAGTGCTCCAAACGACAGTTTCAAGCCGTTTTTGAATTTTAATTATTAATTTTTAATAATTAATTGTATTTATTTGTTTTTTATTAATTGAATTAATAAAAGTGTTGTTTTAATTTAATTAATGTTTAGGATGCCAATTTCGGTCCAATGTTGTTTTTATATTAATTATATATGTGATGTATGATTTATTTTGCATTATGTATGTCATATAGTATAAAAATCCTACCATAGGATAAATATTATTTCATGCATCATTTTAATATAAATGTTATATTATAAAGTTGCATGATTTAATTATGCATGCTCATGCATCATATTTAATATAATCGTTATATTATATGATTGCATGCATTTATAACATGTCCATGTATCATTTTATATTACGAGTGTTATAATATATAGTATGGATGGATAGATGATGTGAATATTTTATTTTGCACGCAAGTGTACATGGCCAAGTTATGATATTAAAACGTTGTAAGACCGAGTTTCGTCCTCTATGATCAAACTAATAAGTTTTTGTTTAGCTATCTCAGAATTGTGTCAATTTTAGCTAAAGAAACGAAATCAAGTTGAATTTGTGGTTTTGTAAAGCAAAAGATAGCAAGAAAAGTGTTTAAAAGTCTGAGAATAAAAGTGTTCTAGGGTATTGAATTCGTCAATTACTTCATTAGATCTATTCTAACCGATTCATGGAATCATGTATAAACATTATGCCTAAGTCTAAAAACTTAATTCAAGATTACTTTCTTCAAAAAATAACCTACATGCAACTTAATTGATAACTAATCTTAAGAAATCAAATTAAGAAACAAGGCATTAGGAATTGTCATTCACAACTTTCTCTTTTAACCTAACTATAATCATGATAGACTAATAACAATTTGATGATATAGATCCAGTAGAACATTCAATCTCTCAACTAAAAATTCAACCTAAAAATTATTAATGGCCAATCAATAAGAATGAAACATGATACCATTAAAAAGCAAAGTATTCAATAAACATCCATGAAAAGAATTAAATTCAATTCAAATTCATAACAACTTCATCAATAACCTAAAACGACAAGTTTAGCCACTCATAGCTTTCAAAAACATATTTTCATCAATTCAAACATAAGATTAAGAGGAAGAAAAGAGAACTGAAGAATCCTCCAAGCTCGCCTCAATCGTCACCTCGGAAACTCGAACAACCTTCAAAATATCCCTTAATTCTCTAACTTTTAAGTATAAACTCTCTTTTAGGTCTCAAATTTCATTTTTTAGCCCTTAATTTGGTCAGAATCCTCTCTCCATTAGGTCAAAATGATGTCCAATTATATAGAGGATGAGAAATTTGGAACAAAATCCTTGCCAAATCAAAATATTTTTCAAATAAGGAAAGTCAACTTGCAACGCTAGCTACTAGCATTGCAATGCCAGTCCAGAGTTGTTGTAGCGTCGCACAATGCTACTTGTAGTGTTTTGACGTTGCCTCCTCAAATGCAGCTACTGCCTTCAAGCATCATGTCATAGCGTTGTAACGCTACAACCAGCATTGCAACGCTCCCCTGCCTTTTGGTTCATTAGCATTTTCCCTCTCTTTTCTTGACGCCCTTTGGTCCATTTCTTGGTTTTGACTCCTTTAAGCCTAATTTAGTCCTTTTTGGATTATTTTGAGTATAATTCACTTCTTAATCGTAAATCCTAAAAATCACTAGCAAACACGTCAAATCTGATAAAAACACATTAAAAGAGTCCTAAATCTAAGACAAATAACATAAATTTTTTGTGCATTTCACCACCACAAACTTAAGATTTTGCTAGTCCCAAGCAAAGAAGAAACAAGAAAATTAAAAAGTTTTAAATAAGTGTGCTAGTGATTCATGCCTCAGAGAATAGTAAATTGAGAACTCAAGCAGAAACATTCAAGCAAGTCTATCGTTATGGTCGTCCATGGCCAAATCTAATCATCTCCCATGTTTGCGTGTGCAAGTCATATTCAATTTAAAACTCAGAAGCTAAAGTTAGGTTCAAGAAAGCTTCTCCAGTTTTTTCCCTACTTTAGCTCATGCACCAATCATCAAGCATCCACACATTTTAAAAAGGTAATATATCCACTAAGGTGCCTTAATATTAACAACAAAGAGCCCTAAACTTGCATCATTTTACCTAGAGGCACTAGCTTTCACACTTTAACTGTAGGGAACAGTATCTAGTCAATTCCTAGATGTTCTAATTGATCATAGGAAGGTAGCACTTTTTACCCTCATCCATGCATACATATTACAAGTTTACAAAGCATAAAATATAATCTTTCTTTTAAGCACATGAGTGTACACAATTTTCTTCAGAGGCTAATGTTCGCCCCGTGATTTGTATCTAAAAGTGCTTATGAATGAGGGTGAAAGATGATAACTAGATGAATGGAGATGAATTAAGAATTGCTTCTCTACGTGAGAAGAGTAGGCGATGTGTCGAAGTGGATGTAGCACGCTTGTGTAATGCGTACAAGCTTTCCTAAATCAAACCCAAGTATAAATCTAATCAAACTTCCTGGTAAGTCCAGGGACAAACACAGAGATTTTAAGACAGTTTAACACGGTCCTTGCATTGCTGTAATTGTAGATGGTTCCCAGATTAATGAGACTGAAGATTATTTACACTAATTTCAATGAGCGCATTTAAGAAAACATAGGAGTTCAAGGGAAAAAAGGGGATTTATGAGTGAATAGTGCTAAATGTTTGGGGATATGTGTTGATTCCAAGCATGATGAACAAGTGTGTGTGAAGATGTGAGAATGGAATGAAGATGATATGGATGCTTGTTTACAAACCAAGTGCATGTGTATGCGTTAAGTCTCCGTTCATTAGATCGTGTTGTTCAACATTTCTTAATGCGAATGCCACATGTATTCCTATCTCTAGAGTGCATGCATTGGTGACAGAGAATGGTAAAAACGCAAGTATTTTTATCTCTAAACCTACTATGCATTCTGACTCAATGTGTTTTTTAGTTAACCTACTCTCTCGAACAGTTTAACTACTTCATAACTTCAATCAAGTGATCAAGATGATTAAAGCATGGAATTCAAGTATGCAACAAGTGAGAAAAGCGGTAGCTACACACAAATTTGAACGTAAATAGAGAAACAAAAGTGGATTGATCAAATGTAAGATTGAATTTAAAGATAGCAAATATTTTTACAACAATCTCAACTTAATCAAATGGGATGGTAAATGAAAGTGAGAAGTAAAAGGAAAGAAAAAAGTCAAGTTGTAGAGTTCAATCTCTTGTCCTCTTTGGCATTGTTGCAACCAACTTGGTAAAGAAGTGATGGAGAATTATCTCTTTAGCTTAATCTCCAACAACTCCTCTTGATCAACGATGGTAATGGATCTTTTCCTACTATCTTATTCTTGCAACGACATAACTTCTAACTATCTAAACCCTTTTAAGTCTTCTTATGTGTCTAGCTGTTTCTCTTGGTAGCAAGCTTCCCTATTTATAGGCATTTCCTTTAGCAACTTGTGATAAGACTCAAATTAAATTTCATGTCCTGGTCAACCGCGTGCCATTTCAGAGCTTTTCAAACGCCGCCAGTCAAATGCTCATACTTGCAAGTGGTGATTTGATAGAAAAAAGAGTGAGCCAATATATCTCTTCTGCATCGGACATATTTGGATGCATGCCCTTGCGTTAGCTTGGTCTACAAAACTTGGTGAAATTTCTTGAATTTCTGCAATCAGATGCGTTAGTGAAGCAGATTTAACAAGAATGCTACTTTTGTATGCGTTAGTGATGTGTTAAGGAATCACATGCATTTTTCCTTGAGATGAATTTGTTTTTATCACTAAGAATCCTAATTGTTCCAATCTCTAAGAGACAATAACTTGTATTTCTACAAGTTATCAACTAACAAAATATTCTTTTCTTACCTCTTAGTCTAACATTACAAACCATCATGCACATCAACTTTCCAACTGGTGGGGCCTTTCGAGGTGACAACCAAATATACTAAACATGATTCTAGTTTTAGTTAACGTTTCTAAATTGAAGTGACTACATGCTCATGATATGGGAAACTCAAAGAGGGACATAGATTAGAAACTCAAAGAGGGACATAGATAGATCATACTTCAAGATATTACTATCCTATTTCTATTATAAGTCATTCAACATGTATATTCAAGTCTCATCATGGACAATCAACATCAATAACATATAACAAAAAACCAATACAATCTTCTCAATTCACAATCAAAAATTTATTTTTTTTTCCAAATTTTCACGAAAAATTAACATGCATTGTTGGGTTTTATAGTTTTATGCCTTAAAACTCGTAGATAGTAAATGTTATTAATTGACCATCATCAATAAAGAGTTATAGATGTTAATTAAATAAATGTTATTTTTTATGTTGTTTGTTTATTTTGTCTTAATAACCCTAAATCCAATAAACTAACATCTAAGGCTGTCTTATGAGTCTTGAACTGTATGTGGAGACATCAGGGATCAATGTTCAAGATACAACCTAAAGGGTCTATGGTATAGGGATAAGGCTGAGTACCTTATCCTGGTAACACTATGGATATGACCTACTTTGTATTTGATACAAATACAATGATCCAATGTGTTCGTGTAGTTGATTTGCAAGTTGGAATATCCTATGCAATGAGTTTGCATAAGACTGGATCGCAAAATAGTGACCACTAGATGTAACACCATGAACTAGTTAGGTTCCTATTTCAATAAGATGGCTAGGAAACTTAGTCTTAATCCTGAGTATATTATGAACTCTTATTCATGAGGGATTGTCCTTTGATTTGTACGAGTGAGGGTGGCTAGTCGCCGACCCAATATACCTACCATTTTGGGGGCAAGACTGAGTGGGGAGCTGGGAACATAATAATACAAGATGAAATTTACTCTTTCTCGCCTTAAGGGTGAAGGGATCAGAATCCACAACGGAAGTGTTGTGAACACCTTGCATCCCGCAATTCGATTTTTACATAAACAAATTCAGTATACTAAAACAGAATATAAACATGTAATATAACATGCTTTAGAGAAAAATATTAGAATCATTATTACCTTTGTAGATTCCCAAGGTTCATGAATAGTCCTATTTAAGTTCCAACAAACGACTCCTCCGACGATCTTGATCACGAATAATTTTTTGAACAATCTCGAACATTACCACGAAAGTAATCTCATTATTATCTAGGATTCCAATATAGGGATAGATGATATCCAACTATTGGGGGACAGAGAGGAGAAAAGTTCTTTGGAGAGTAGAGAGGATTCTCTTTGTGGCTTAGAGAAAATTTTGCACAATAACACTTGTGTGTTGTGTATTGTCAGTGCGTCCGAAAAAGCAATAAAGAGGTTTTTATATAGAGAAGGGCCAAGCCTTTTGTCTAATCCTTTTTCTTTTTCTCTTTTCCACAATTAATTAACTAAATAAAATTTATTTAATCAATTAACTCAATTAATTAAATAATACTTATTTAATCAACTAACACAATTAAATAACACTTATTTAATTTAATTTTCACATTAATTAAATAACTATTTATACATTAAATCCAATTTAATGTATATATATATAATTATCATAAACATCGTATATATATGTGTAATATCTCTCTACTAATTAATTCTTTGTGAATATAATTCTCTTGAACTAATTAATTGAATCTTATTCAGATATTACTTTCCAATTTAATTTGAATTATAGATCATATCCATAATCAATTATATATTAATCACGTTAATATATGGTTTCCTCCAATTAATTTGAACAATTCAAATCATTCCTCTTAAATATCTTCTAGTGAGCTAATAAGGGGACCTGGTGGACCTTAGAACAGAAGCTCCAATGATATGAGATTAATTGGCTAAACTCATTAATCAAGTTAACCAATATTCATTAACTGTGGGTACACTTCACTAAAAGGCCCACAGCTGCACTCTTCTCACTACATATATATTTCTATGTCATGGATATAGACCAATAACAGCAAGTTAGTCCTTCACGAGTATTTGTAACTCTAACTGTGTCAAATTACCATTTTACCCTTGCGTTACCTCTGACTCTTTAAGTACTAGTGCATCTTTAATGAACAACCTGTTTATGGTCCAACCAATAATAGAAACCCTCTCAAGCCAATGAGAGGGTAGGACCCTTTGTTCAAGTCCCAGAGATACCACTTAAGGGAACAATCGTTTACTTACCCGAAGACGAGAAGGAATAAATTTCATCTTGTATAATTATGTTCCTAGCTCCCCACTCAGTCTTATCCCTAAAATGGTAGGCATATTGGGTTGACGAACTGGCCACCCTTACCTATACAAATCAAAGGACAATTCCTCATGAATAAGAGTTCATAATATACTCAGGATCAAGACTAAGTTGCCTAGGTCATCCTATAGAAACCTAACTAGTTAACGTGTTACATCTAATGGTTATTATTTCACGGTTTGGTCTTATGAAAACTCATTGCATAGGATACCCCCATGCGCATGTCAACTATACGAACGCGTTGGACCATTGCGTTTATATCAAATACAAAGTGGGTCGTATCCATAGTGTTACCAGAATAAGGTACTCAACCTTATCCCTATAATATAGACCCTTCAGGCTGTATTTTGAACATTGATCCCTGTATGTGTGTATGTCTCCACATACAATTCAAGACTAATAAGGCAGCCTTAGATGTTAGTATATTAGATTTAGGGTTATTAAGACAAAAATAGACAAACAACAAAAACAATAACATTTATTGAATTAACATCAATAACTCTTTATTGATGATGGTCAATTAATAACGTTTACTATGTACAAGATTGATAGCTCTAAAAAAGATCTATTATTCCTAGCTTAATTTAGGTTCGGTAATAGATTCTTAATGTCAATTATCCTATTTTGTAGGTATTGAGCACAGAGGAGGTCGAACGAGCAATTGGAGTCAAACAAGGTTAATTCAAAGCAATTTAGAAGTGATTTGAGCATTTCAGGCTTCAAAGGAGAGGAAATGACCAACATGCCCTTGACTGAAGTATCGCAACCCTCGCTCAACGCTTTAACACAACGCTGTAAGGCAGAACCTGAAGATACTGAAGGAACTCTTTTGATAGAGAACCTTTGAGCGTCCAAATCCCATTTCGATTGAACGCATACATTTACAGTCATATAAGAACAGATTATGCATAAAACTTAAATTACAACATGATTTTGAAATTAAAACAAAGTTTAGAGATTATACCTTTGAAGAATTGTTCTTCAATTTAATCCCTCAATTGTACTCGTTCACGAACGTGTCGAACAAGTCACGAACTCCCTCAAATAGCAACAAACAACAACGAGAAACTCGAACAAAAAAAAGGACACTACCACTTGGTGACCTTGGTATTCTCAGTGTGAGAATCCATGAGTGGTGGGCTCTAGCTAATTTTGGTTAGAGGGGAGTTTGGAGTTGGAGAAGGAAGATGATTGAGGAAGGTAAGGCTATCGCATAAGAAAATCTCTTGATCGTTTAGAGAAACGAGTCTATCACATAGGCTTTCAACAAGTAACTCTCAAAACGTGTGTCTCTTGTTCTTGGAATAATAAAATCAAATTTCATTTATCCCCATTTTTGCCACAAAACTAAATAACTACCCACTAAGTGTGGTTAGATAAAAAAAAAGATTTAATTATCAAATAATTAATAATTATAAATAAATGATAACTAACTTATCATATTATATTTATAACCTATAGTTTTAATATTGCATCATATACAATATATAAACCATAGTTCATTTTCTCTATTTTATGGCATTTAATATAAATTATATTTATATTAAATTTAATAACTATGAATCTTATTCATAGAAAATATATTTGAATCATATTCAAATATTTGTTCCTCCAAATAAACAAGAATGTATCAAATACATTATGTTAATTATATCATATATATCAAATTCTCTCTTATTAATTTGAACGTTTCAAACTAACCCAAAAACCGATTCTCAACTAAATTCATTGAGCTACCAAGAGGACCTTATGGACCTGTAGCTTGAAGCTCCAACGGTACGTGAATAAGTGATTAAACTTTTATTCACATTATCCACCATCCCTTAAGTGCTAGACACTCCACTAAAAACCGACAACTGCACTCTTCGCATTACAGATATATTTCTGTGTACATTGGATATAACCAATCAGTAGTACGATGACCTTTCACAAATTGCTTGTAAGTACAATTGGGCCAAATTACCCTTTTTCCCCTGTGGTTACATCTAATTTCTTAAGTACCATTGATCCCTCTAATAAATAATATATCATAGTCCCATTATGACTAAACCCATCTCAGGCCAAGAGAGGGTGTGGTGTCACATTGTTCAAAACCCGAAATCAGCCCGTAAGGGAGCAATTTATCTACTTACCCTTGCTTCAGGGAAGGAGTGAATTCCATTTTGTGTAGCTGAGTTCCCAGTTCCTCAATTAGACAAATCCCCAAAATGGTAGACTTGTTAAGTCAACGATCTGGCTACTCTCACCCATGTAAATCAAAAGATCGCTCTCATAGGCAGGTGTTCACAACTCAATCAGGATTAAGGTCATGTTACCTATGGTCATCCTAGTGAAATGAAAGTCTCTGTTTTGAACGACGTTATATAACGAGACTAAACATTTCGTGGTCCGGTCTTATACAAACTACTTTGTATAGAATATCCACGCTCACATGTCTAATACATGAACGAGTAGGATTAGGTCATTTGTAGCACTTTATAACATTTGTAACACCTATAAAGCGAACCATACTCATAGTGTCACTAGGATAAGGTACCCAACCTTATCCATATACTACAGACCATTTAGGTTATCACTTAAACATGATCCACCTGTGTGTCTCCACATACATGTTTAAGTTACAACGATAACCATGGACGTTAGTTTATTAGTTTGTGGTTAATGCAACTAAAATATCACATATTTCATAGCTAGAGTGAATAAAATATCATATATTATTAATCACAGAAATGTTTGTTCATACAAGGTTTACAAACTATAGGACACTATGTGACTTATGTTGTATTAAATAAACATACCCATTTCGATTGGACTTTTCTAAGGAATTCTTTTGACAGAGAACCTTTGAGTAGAAGCGGATCGTCCAAAACCCATTTCGATTGAATGTAAACATTTACAATCATACAGAATAGATTATACATAAAACTTAAATTACACCATGTTTTTGAAATAAAAACAAAGTTTAGAGATTATACCTTTGAAGAACCATTCTTCAAGTTAATCCCTCGATCGTACTCGTTCACGAACGTGTTGAACAAGTCATGAACTCCCTCGAACAACAGCAAACAACGTTGAGAAACTCAAACCAAAAGAAGGACACTACCACTTGGTGACCTTGGTATCCTCGGTGTGAGAATCCAGGAGTGGTGAGCTCTGGCTAATTTTGGTTAGAGGGGAGTTTGGAGTTGGAGGAGGAAGACGATCGAGGAAGGTAAAGCTATCGCATCCCTTGATTCAAGCTTGTTTTTAGTCCCACAACTCAATATAGAGCACCAAAAGAATAGTGAGGAAGATCTTAAAGTGGTCTGCAACAAGATTTGGAGAAGATAGCAGCTGGTGAAGGAGCTTTAAAGAAGTTCTACAAGAGGTATGTCTTGAAACCCGATTGTTTCAACCCAAGTAGTGGGAGATATAAAGTTATTTATAGGAGATAAGTACATTTATTTGAAAAATGTATATTATATTCCTTCTATGAAAAGGAATCTAATATCTGTCTCCTGTTTGTTAGAACAAGATTATAAAGTTTATTTCGAAAATGGTGAAGTGTTCATCAAAATGGGAAATAAACAGATTTGTTCTGCAAAATTAGAAAATAACTTGTACATGTTAAAACCAACTGAGGCCAAAGTTGTGTTGAACATAGAGATGTTTAAAACTGTTGGGACTCATAAGAAGAGGAATATTTCTCCAAAGCCTATCTTTGGCACTTGAGACTGGGTCACATAAATCTCAACAGGATTGAGAGATTGGTTAAGAACGATCATCTAAATAAGTTGGAAGACAGTTCATTACCACCATGTGAGTTTTGTCTTGAAAGTAAAATGACAAAAAGATCTTTTTCTGGAAAAGGTCTTAGAGCCAAAGAACCCCTAGAGCTAATTCATTCAGACCTTTGTGGGACTCTAAATGTTAGAGCAAAAGGAGGGTATGGATATTTCATCAGTTTTATAGATGATTATTCCAGGTACGGGCATGTTTACCTAATGCGCCAAAAGTCTGAAACTTTTGAAAAGTTCAAAAAGTATAAGGTTGAGGTTGAAAATCTATTAGGTAAAAAGATTAAAATACTTTGATCGGATCGATGTGGTGAGTATATGAACATAGAATTCCAGAACTATTTGATAGTACATGGAATTCAGTCTCAACTCACAACCCCTAGTACACCTCAGTAGAACGGTGTAGCAGAAAGAAGAAACATAACCTTGTTGAACATGGTTCGTTCCATGATGAGTTACGTTCAGTTACCAAATTCTTTTTGGGGACATGAAGTTGGGACTGCGGTGTATATTTTGAACACGGTTCCCTTGAAAAGTGTTTCTGAAATACCTTACGAGCTTTGGAGAGGACGTAAAGGAAATTTATATTACTTCAGAATTTGGGATTGTCTAGCACATGTGTTGGTACAAAATCTTAAAAAGTTGGAACACCATTCAAAAGTATATCTATTTGTAGGCTACCCAAAACAAACAAAAGGTGGTTTCTTTTATGATCCTCAGGAAGATAAAGTGTTTGTATCGAGAAAGCAACCTTCCTAGAAGAAGATTATATAAAGAACCATCAACCTCGCAGTAAGCTAGTAATAGAAGAAATCTCTAGAGAAACAACAAATGCATCAACTAGAGTTGTTGATCGAGCAGGTCCTTTAACAAGAGTTGTTGATAGAACAAGTCTGTCAACAAGAGTTACTGATGAAACTGGTACTTCATATCCTTTTTAAGAGTTGAGAATGCCTCGTCGTAGTGGGAGTGTTGTGCAACAGCCCGACCGGTACATGGGTTTAACTAAAACTCAACCATCATACCAAATGATGGTTTAGAGGATCCATTGTCTTTTAATCAAACAATGAACGATGTGGACAAAGACCAATGTATTAAAGCCATGGACCTTGAAATGGAATCTACCAATGTATTAAAGCCATGGACCTTGAAATGGAATCTATGTATTTCAATTCAGTCTGGAATCTTGTAGATCAACCAGAAGGGGTAAAACCAGTCGGTTGCAAATGGATCTACAAGAGAAAACGAGACCAAGCTGGTAAAGTACAGACCTACAAAGCTAAACTTGTGGCAAAAGGGTTTACCCAAAGAGAGGGGTTAAATTTTGAAGAAACTTTCTCCCCAATTTCCATGATAAAGTCTATTAGAATACTCTTGTCCATAGCCACATTTTATGAAATATGGCAAATAGATGTCAAGAAAACTTTTCCGAATGGCTATCTTGAAGAGAGTATCTATTTGTCTCAACCAGAAGGGTTTATATAGCAGGGTTAAGAGCAAAAGGTTTGCAAGCTTAATCGATCCATTTATGGATTAAAACAAGCTTCTAGATCTTGGAATATGAGATTTGACGTTATGATCAAATCTTATGGCTTTGAACAAAATATTGACGAACCTTGTGTCTAGAAGAAAATCGACAACAAAACTATCGTTTTTCTGTTGTTGTATGTTGATGATATTCTACTCATTGAGAATGAGGTAGAATATCTAGCTAACGTTAAGAGATGGCTGGCTTCACAATTCCAAATGAAAGATTTGGGAGAAGCACAATATGTTCTTCGAATCCAAATAGTTTGGAATCGCAAGAACAGAACATTAGCATTATCTCAAGCATTTTATATAGACAAAATGTTGTCTAGGTATAAAATGCAAAATTCCAAGAAAGGATCTTTACCTTTCAGGCATGGAATTCACTTGTCTAAGGAACATAGTCCAAAAACACCTCAAGAAGTTGAGGAGATGAATCGAATTCCTTATGCATCTGCAGTTAGAAGTTTAATGTATGCAATGTTGTGCACTCGTCTCGATATATGTTGTGTCATAGGAATTGTCAGTAGATTTGAGTCCAATCTTGGTCATGACCATTAAACTACTGTTAAAAACATTCTTAAGTATCTGCGAAGAACGAGAGATTATATGCTCGTGTATGGTGCTAAGGATCTTATCCTTACTGGATACACTGATTCTGACTTTCAGACCGATATTGATTCGAGGAAATCAACTTCGGGGTCAGTTTTTACTCTTAACGAAGGAGAAGTGGTGTGGAGGAGCATCAAGCAGAGTTTACATGGAAGTAGTTCTTAATATGCACTTGCCTATCACAAACCACGTAGTCATAAAAAAGGAAAGCATATCGAATGGAAGTACCATCTCATTAGGGAGATTGTACACCAAGGAGACATTATCATCACCCATATTGCTTCCAAAGACAATTTAGTTGATCCATTTACGAAGGCCCTCTCGGTTGAAGTGTTCAAGGGTCACCTAGTAGAACTAGGTTTACGAGTTTTGTATCACTAGGGCAAGTGGGAGAATTGATGGGTATTGTGATGCCCTAGTTTATTGTATTTGTACATTTTATTCTCTCCATGTAAACTCAACATTGTATATATTTGTATATATTGATCGACTGGAGTTTTAGTCCAAGTGGGAGTATTGTTGGGTTTTATGTCCTAAAAACTCGCAGTTTGTAAAATAATAAACATTTTTTTTATTATCAATATACTTGTTATTGATCTTATAAATTGTATGAAAGTCTAAATCCAATAAACTAAGACCCATGACTATTGTATGAGTACTTGAACTTTATGTGAAGACATAAGAGTGGACCAGGTTCAAGTAAATAGTCAAAATGATCTATGATACATGAATGAGGTTGGGTACCATTTTTAGTAACACCATTGAATGTGGCCTACTTTGTAGTTGTTACAAAGAGTTGTAAATTGCTACATACGATGTGATCCTAATTCGTACATGTTATGACATGAGGAGTAGAGGCGTCCTATGCAATGAGTTTGCATAAGATCAGGACCAAGAAATAAGTCACTCTTACTTTATAATGTTGTTTACTGTTTAAAGACTGACTATTTTACCTAGATGACCTAGGTAACTCGATCTTAATCTAAGCTAACTATGAACTCCTGTTTATTCGGGATTGCCCTTAGATTTGCATAGTTGAGGGTTGGCTCAACAGCGCCGGCTCAATAAGACTCCCATTTCAGGAGTAAGATCGGATAGATAGCTGGGGATATAGGATGCAAAACGGAGTTCACAACTACCCGATTTAGGGATAGAAGAAAGGTTGTTCTCTCAAGTACTGAATCTAAGTCTTGAACAAGGGGACCCACCCTCTCACAGGGCTGAGAGAGTTTACTTTAGTGATTGGATCACAAACCAGTTGTTCATTAGAGGACCAGTGGGGACTTGAGGAATAACGCGTAATCTTGGGGGTAAAACAGGTATTTGACCCAGCCGTTATTACGAACAACCTGTGAAGGGTCGACTTGCTGATTATGGTTAAATCATGTGGACATAATATATCTATAGTGAAGGGCGTGCAACTATGGGCTTTAGTGGAATGACCCATTAGTTAACGAATGTGGATTAATTTGGTCTAATGAGTTTATCCAATTAATCTCGGATCATTGGAGCCCATGATCTGTAGGTCCACGAGGTCCCCCTACTAGCTCGTAACGGACTAGCTCTAGAATAGTGTGATAAGTTAATTTGAAATGTTCAAATTAGAATTAAGAGAATTAGTAATTTTATGAGATATAATTATATGTTTAATTTTAGAATTAAACAGAATAGGAGAATTTATATATTTAAATATGATTTAAATATATAAAGATGGATATGTATTAAAATTAATTTAATATTTGATATTAAATTAATTAAGTCTTATTTAATAATTAATTTATGAAATTAATTAAAATTTTCATTTTAAAATCAAAATAGATTTAAAAAAATCAATTAAGAAAACAACCTTTCTCCTATCTCTAAATCAGGTAGGCGTGAATTCTGCCTTGCATCCTATGTCCCCAGCTATCTACCCGGTTTTACCTCTAAAATGGGAGGCTCATTGAGCCGCTGCTATTAAGCCAACCTTCACCTATGCAAATCTAAGGATAATCGCGAATAAACAAGAGTTCATAATTAGCTCAGGATTAAGATCGAGTTACCTAGGTCATCTAAGCGAAATAGTTAGTCTTAAATAGTAAACAACGTTATAAAGTAAGAGTGACTTATTTCTTGGTTCAATCTTATGCAAACTCATTGCATAGGACGCCCCTACTTCTCATGTCAATACATGAACGAATCAGAATCACTTCATTTGTAGCACCTTTACAACTTGATCCATCTTTATGTTTCTACATAAAGTTCAAGTATTCATGTAATAGCCATGGATCTTAGTTTATTGGATTAAGACTTTATAAATGTAATTTAAAGATTCAATAACAACTTTATTGAAGAAATGTTAAATAACATCTTTATTGATAATAGAATGTGTTTAACTTTATAAAGTGCGAGTTTTAGGACACACAACCCAACATATATGTTATACCAAATATAACATATAAACTATAGTTTATATTATATCAAATATAATATAACCTGTAGTTTGAAAAAACTCTCAATAATTTAATATAAATCAAATTCATATTAAATAATTATATAAATCCAATTTATATCAATAATATTTGAATCATATTCAAATATTTATTTTCTCTCAAAATAAATTTTATATTATAATGTATCAAATACATTATATTAATTATATCACATATAATTAATTTATATTAAATATATCATAAATAATTAAATTCCCTCAATTAATTTGAATAATTCAAATTAATCCAAAATTAATTTGATTCTCAATAATCCTAGTTGATTCTCAATGGTGAATTTGTATTTCTTGAGGGAGAGTAGCCTAATATCCTGCAAGATGAACAAAGCTAAATATCGACGTGGTGTTAGCTAAATTCACTCCAACGCTCAAGTTAGAATTGAAAATGGCTCAATTCGTAGAAAAGAGGTATGAGTTTTTTTTTTCTACCTTTCTTCGATCACAACTCGAAGATTATATAGGTCGATCTCTTAGTAACTGATGCTGGCATGACATTTCGTCTTCCAGGCCCTTTTCGGACTTCTCTTCAACTGTTATCCATTTGAATCATCATTGTTGGTGCCATTGCACATCTCAACCCTCAATGTGCTCGATCTTTGGATAAACCTTTAGTGTTCAATTAACAATGGATTAATGAGCCAATAAGCTTATTATTTAATTATGTCCCTTTATTATAATCATGTTGGAACGTGCACATGCACAGTGCAAGTAAAACATATCTTGAGTACTTTAATATTGCTAATTTATAAGAAATAAGCATGCAAATAAATGTAAAAGAAAAGTTAGAAAATATAACCATTGTAGCTCCAAATTGACCACCAATTCCGCTCCAATCTCCTTATGAATTGGCTGTGAACCACCACGAGAGTTTTTTCGACTACCAACCTTAGAACGAGATGGTGGGATCTAGTGAGTGACTAAAATAGGGATGAACTTAGTATAGAAATTGAGTGAGAATTGTGGACTTAATTTCTAAAATCCTTTAGGTCTCTAAGTTTCCAAGAATAATTTATTTTTCAAATAACTTGAAATTCACCAAATGGCCAAGAAACTTTAATCTCTATCAAAGCATCCTATTTATAGAGCAATTCATGCAATTCATGCAAAATTGAGCTAACTAAATTTTGACACTTCAAAATGTACTCAATTTAGTGGGGTAAGTGGCATTTTATCAAATCAACACTTTGCCAAACAAGTGACTCACTAATTCACTAAAAGTTGGATCTTTCTACTAGAAATCATTCTTGGATCTTTCCACTAAGTGAAATCAATATTTTGACTTTTGACTATTTTGAAGTCAACATCTGACTTTAGTCAAATTTTAATTCAAAATTAATTAGAAACTAATACTGAAATTTCCCACTTAGTGAAATCAACTTTGACCTTTGACCTTCAAAGCTTGGTGAAGTCAACATTTGACTTTGACCAACTTTGATTAATTCTATTTAGTTCAAAATTAATTTAAATAATTAATTTCAAATTAAATTAATGTCAAATAATTAATTAAATAATTTAATTGATTTAATTTAATATTCAATTATTAAATACAACAAGGTGACCGCATACAATCATATCCTATCTCTAGGATGCATGCGATGCGTTGATAACAAATAATGCTCATTCCTAAGCATCTATCTCTTGTTCATGCGTTTTAATCTAGCTCTTCCGAGTCTAGATTCTAACCTGACCTTTCTAAGTCTAGATCCTGTCCTTAGACTACCCTCCCGAGTATCTCTAATGGATGAATGAATCATACATAAACAAGATAATCACAAGAATGGAGATTCCCTAATTGTGCTAGCTAAATTCTTCTCAACCCATTCAACCGATTTAGCTACTCATGCATGAATAACAAAGAGTGAACAAGTATAGAGAAGGAAATTCCATTTTTATAAATGAGTTAAGTACAAAATGATAATAGAAGTTAAAGGTAGAGAGCCTAGTAGCAATTCCTTCTTGGCTGAGGCTTTTACACTGAAATATCTATTCTGTTCTAAAGATGTTCCCGCTTCCACAGGCGTCGGCCCTCTCTCTATCTTTGAAACTTCCGGCGCTCTCCCAAGCTTACTAGAACGATCTACTAGCATAACTTTCTTCCTCGCGTCCGCCTTAAAATGAAAGAAAACTAAGAATAAGCGTGTGAACTAAAGTATGAAATCTAACTGCTGAACTCGTGAACTGATCAACCCTTCTCTGAAGAATGCCCTTGGTATTTATAGAGCATCCATGGTGGAAAGTGGTTTCTCTCTCCTGGTTGTACAGATGGGACAGCTTTAATTCCTGACTGATGCGCCGAATAATTGTCACCGATAAAGCTGAATGTACTTTGTGACCGTTATCTGCCGTCAACTTAATTTGGATTCAACTGTCATCAGCTTTCTGTCCCATCGCTCTTAATTATCCTTTCACCCAAATGCGCCCACCATGTTGCACTGACCAAGTTGTTGTGATCCTTCTCGAGCGAATGTTTGCGAGCACGATCAACGTAAAGCCTTGCGGTGACGTTGCACTCGACCAAACATATGATCACAATCTTTGCATTGCGTTAATGCATATTCTGCACAAAAATACAAATATCAAATGTTATAATACGTTGAACGTATACAACCGTAATATTATGAAAACGATGCTTAATGGATGCAAATTAACATATTTCATCAATGCAATCCAACATTGTTTAAGAACTTAGCACTATGATAACTTGCATTTCTGCCCGTTATCACACCCCCAAATTTAAACAACACTTGCCTTCAAGCATAAGCTAAAGATTCCTTTAGCAAGTCAACTGAAAATTTCTTTTCCTAGACTTATTAAGGATGCTTCATTCAAATCCTATATACCTGAGTTTCCTTAAGTCTTATTCAAGTCTCTTCTTAAAATATTTCTAAGACCTAGGAACTGCAAGCTTAATTTTCAAAATGACTTTACTAAATTTCGGAACATCGCATGATTTATTTTAAAAAGAAAATTTTCTACCAAGGTGTCAAATGATTTTATCCTTGCACAAAAATTTTCTTCATTGATATTTTTTTCTGACCTTGTGCTAATCCAAGTGCTTTGCCTTCGTTTTGGCTTACCCGCACGGGTGTCATGCGGACATCCAACTGCGAGCAATGCACTCTTTCTCAGACTAAACTCATACTTATTTGGCAGTGGAGTTGTGGTCATTTATTTATGCGTTGATCCTGGCGGCTTACTTTCATTTTGGCTTGCCCCCACATGTGTCATGTGGACATCCACGTGTGTCATGCAGACATCCATGTGTGTCATGTGGACATCTAAATATTTATTTCCTTCCCTTAAACTTTAATGTATCAAATACATTATTACAATTATATCATATATAATTGAAACAATTTAATTATATCACCCTCTATTAATTTGAATTCAAATTAATCCAAAAACTGATTCTCAACTAAATTCTTTTGAGCTATAAAGAGGAGCTTATGGACCTGTAGCTTGAAGCTCCAACGGTACATGAATAATTAATTAAACTCTTTAATTACATTATTCACCATCCGTTAACTGTCGAGCATTCCACTAAAGACTAATAGTTGCACTCTTCGCACTACAGATATATTTATGTGTTCATTGGATATAACCAATCAACAGTATCATGATCCTTCACAAATTGCTTATAAGTACAGTTGGAAAATATTACCATTTTGCCCTTGTAGTTACATCTAACTTCTTAAGTACCACTGATCCCTCTAATGAACTATAGATCATAGTCCTACTATAACTAAACCCTTCTCGGACCAAGAAAGGGTGTGGAGCCACATTATTCAAGACCTGAAATTAGGTCTTAAGGGAGCAATTTATCTATTTACCCCTGCTTCGGGGAAGTACTGAATTTCATCTCGAGTAGCTGTGTTCCCAGCTCCCCAATCAGACAAATCCCCAAAATGGTAGGCTTGTTGAGTCGCTCATCTAGCCACTCTCACCTAAACAAATCAAAGGACCACCCTCATAGGTAGGAGTTCACAACTCGCTCAAGATTCAATGTTACCTATGGTCATTGATAACTGGTAGAAATACAAGTTATTAAAGCTCAAATTATTAAAACAATGGAAGAAAGCAATGGTAAAATAGGCAATATTATGATTGAATGCGCCAAACTAAAAGAAATTGTGATCATTAATGCTCATCGCATAAAAGCAATTAATTTGCCTATTTCTGTACAGGAACAATAAGATGGCATATATGAAATTGCAATCCAAGGATACAACGTGATGGCGCACTTGAGTTTACGATCGCAAGAAGTACCTCAAAAGCGATCGCATAAATACCTTACATAGAGGCGATAGCATAATAAATCATGATGGAACGTAAAGCTGATAACAGTCAATTTCGAAATACAGTTGACGACCGTTAAAGACCATACTGTTGCAAATACATTGAACTTCTAGTGACTTTCAGACGGCGCAACAGAGTATGGAAATTAATGTTGCCCATCTTTGCAATCATTAGTGAGAAGAGCTGCTTCACCTTGAAATCTATAAATACCCAATCTTACCAAACCAGAACATAGAGCATAGAGAGCGAGGAGGCGAGGCAAGCCGAGGGAAGGGAATCCTTGAAAAGAAATTAATTTCGGAGAGGTCGAGAGACTGCCGGAAAACAGTACGAAGGAGAAGACATCCAACTCTTGCGAGAGCAAGAGTTTACAAATCGGAAAAGAGTTAAAGTGATAAAGAGCAGTGTACAAAGCCATGAGAAGCAATAAACTGCTTACCTGGCTTGATATTTCTCACTCCATTTATTGTTTTGTACTTAACACTTTATTTGCAAAAATGGAAACTTCATTTTGATTTATGTTCAGTCTCTCCACACCATGCATGAGTAACTAAATTTGTGAATGGGTTGAGAAGTACTTAGCTAGCATGACTTAAGCTATGCACTTTATGCGATCATCTTGTCTTATGTATGCATCATTCATCATTTAGAGTGCTTGAGAGAGTAATCTAAAGATAGAATCTAGACTTGAGAGAGTCGGATTAGATTGCATAAGCAAGAGTAGAGACTTAGAAATAAGTTCTATCTGCTACATCCCATACACATCGCATGCATCCTAGAAATAGGAATTGTGGCATTATGCATTGAGAAATGTAGTGCTTAATATTTGTGTATAGCATGATTGCATGACTTATACAAAATTTTAAGAAATGTTAGCTAAATCTCTTCTCAACCCCTTCATCGCATACTTGTTACAACACCACCCTTTCATCGCTTCGCATTTAATTCAATCGCATTAGAAAATCTAAATTAAATCACCATCTACTCCTTTATCACCACCGTAATAGAATCAGAGAGTCTGTCGTATATCTATTTACTAATCCCTGTGTTCGACCCTAGACTTACTAGGACCCTAAGAAGGCTTATACTTAGGCTTTGTTAGGAAAACTTGTATGATCATCGCATCCACATATCATTACATGATAAACCAATGCATCAAGTTTTTGGCATCGTTGTCGTGATTACGGTATAGATTGCGCTAACATCAAATCTCTTTGATCTTTGCAGCTTTCGACCTTTGTTGCATTTCCATTGCATCTGTAAAAAAAGAAGCAAACGTCACATGAGCGAAGGACATACTCCTGAGCTCAAATACGACCCAGATATCGAAAGAACCTTTCGCAGAAGACAAAGAAACAAACGTAAACGAAAAGGAAGAGTTCACAGAATGGCTGAACAACCTAAAGAACGAGTAGCAAATGAAAACAACATGATGGCAAATCCTATCCTACTGGCAAATGATCGCAATAGACCCATACGAGACTATGCATCACCAAACTTGTATGATTTCTCCCCAAGAATCATGTGACCAGCATTAGATGGATCAAAGTTCGAGATGAAGCCAGTAATGTTACAAATTATACAAACAGCAGGACAGTTTGGAGGATGGCGTGGTGAAGATCTGCATGCCCATTTACGAAGCTTCATTGAAATTTGCAACACTTTTGTGTTCCCTAATATCTCCTCAAAAGAGGTTCGACTCACGTTATTTCCATTTTCACTATGCAATAAAGCAAGAAAATGGGCTTACTCTCTCGAACCAGGAGAGATAACGTCATGGGAGCAAGTTGTGGAGAAGTTCATGAAGAAGTATTTCCCTCCCATAGAGAATGCCAGAAGGAGGAAATTGATCACCAATTTTGAACAAGAAGAAGATGAATCGCTCAGTGACGCATGGGCGAGATTCAAGAGACTAGTACATGATTGCCCACATAATGAATTTTCGGATTGCCTCCAAATGGAGATTTTCTATCATGGACTCATTCTGCATTGCAGACAGCTGCTAATGTGGCAGTAGCCGGAGGTTTGCTGAACAAAACATATGATGAAGCAAAGATCATTCTCGATCGCATTTCGAAAAACCACGAAGATTGACAAGAAATCGATCAATGAACAAAACCCAGAGAAGGTAATGCAAGTAATGGTGCCATCGCATCATTGAAAAATCAGATGAATGCGATGATAAATTTGTTGCAAGGCATGATAATAAACAATTCAGAAACTCGAAATGGGCAAGTCAATGTGATAGAGTAAACAAGCACTAGCTGTGTTGCATGTGATGAATCGCATTCTGTTGAGAAGTGTCCACGAAATCCTCAATCAATATACTTTGTCAAAAACAATCATTTTTCAAACACTTACAACCCGGGGTAGCGAAATCACCCTAATTTTTCTTGGAAGAACAACCAACAGCAAGGCAGTCAGCTTATGGCTCAGAGAGAGGGACCACTAGGATTTTTCCATAAAACTAATGGACAACAGCAACAGCAAGCCAGCAGCTCTCAAACACCATCCTCATCATCCTTGGAAAACTTATTGAATCAATACATTAAAAAGAATGAAACAGTCCTTCAAAAACAAGTTACATCCATCCGCAATTTGGAAATTAAAATAGGACAAATTGTGGGTGAGCTAAGGAACAGACCCCTGAGCTTCCACATAATCTAGGGAATACAGGGAAAGAACACTGCCAAACAGTCACCCTAAGAAGTGGAAAGGCGGCGGTAGAAGGCAAGAATGAGCCTAGCAAGGCCGAGTCAAAGGAGCAACATGTGATTGAATCAAAGAAACCTCTATCATAAACTAAGTCAAAGGAGTCCAAGACTAAGGAACCTGAAGATGCAATCACCTCTAAGCCTCCAGACCATGAAACAGTGAAAGTACAACTACCTCTATTTCCTCAAAGATTGAAAAAGAAACAAAACGATGAAGGTCAGTATCATCGTTTCTTGGAAATATTGAAACAATTGCACATCAATATTCCATTCACAGAAATAATAGAGTAGATGCCGATGTATGCCAAATTTTTTAAGGACATTGATGATGGGCAGAACTGCACGTCATTATAGGCCTTTTATTTAGAATTATGAAGGCTGTTAAGTAGAAGATGCGACGATTATACTAAGAATTCATAAGAAAATGAGCTTGTGTTGGCCAGCATTAAGAATCTTGGCTAACCCACTTTTATGTGTTATTATGCGTTCAATTGTTTATTTTTGTAGCAAACGTAGAAATCGATCGCATGCGCGGAAGCCAGGCTATCACGAATAAGACCACATGTGGTGAATCTCGCCATCGCCGAGGCGTCGCGTACGTGATTGCATACGCTCAACGCATGGATGTTGCGGCCATTAACCGCATATGTCCATCACATAGAAGTTGCGACTACAGAGTATAACCATAATAGAGGGATGATCGCAAGGGTGGTGGAATGCGTTGATACTTCGGAAACCAAGCATGAACGTATACCTCAGGAGTATCAAAAGGTGATGTTGACATTTCACCTACCACGTCGTTAGCAGCAAAGATTCAGAGTAGGTCCATCATGTCCATCACGCCGTTAGCTGCAGAATTTCAGAGAAGGACCATTAATGTTATCGATGATCAAGCTTTATAAATAGAAGTCGTAGAGCAGAACTTTAAATTATCCAAGTTTCTACCCTCAGGTGGATCCTTGTGATCTAGATGAAAGTGTGAGAAGATAGTCTTGAGAGTTCTTCATCCCTTCAACCATTCCGAGTGACGACCGGAGCCTTCGTCGGAGTTAGAGTTTGAGAGAGTTTACTTCAACGCCCATCCATGGCACCACCGGCAGCCTTGACACACATCTGATGGAAGCAAGACCTTGCTTCCATCTGGCCCTCCATTTCTCTTCTAACTTTGTATTGTGTTACATTGTGGCTTAAGTGATTAATACATTTTATGATCAATGAATTTCTATATTTTCCTTCGATTCCATCTCCATCTTCATTCACTTAGCATCCTTTACTTTCATTGCATCACTAAGTAAGATTTCTAGAGTGTCGGATACTTAATCATGCGACATAGACATATGAAGCATGTAGCAAACCATCGGGAGGTATGCGTTGTGCGAGTGTTGTGAGAAAACCTTATTTGCTTAGTGTGAAGCTGTAGCAATGCTTGTCTATAAGCGGACACAATGCTTGTCTATGAGTAGAATCAGCAGCAACCAACTGCCCGGGAGGGTAAGTAGTTGATCGTATTAAGCAATATAAGCAAGTGTTCTCTAGAGATAGGAATAATCTTACGTCAACCATGTTTACCTTGTCTTATGAGCGCATCATTCATCATTTAGGCATACTTGAGAGAGTAGTCTAAAAACCAAATGTAGACTCGGTAGAGCGGATTGGATCGTATAAGCAAGAATGGGGAACTTAGGAATAAGCTCTGTTTGCTACTACATAGCGTATGCACCCTTTAAGTAGGATATGGTGGTATGCGGTCATCTTGCTTATATGTGAGAGCACATGAGTGGGAATAGAGACTTAGAAATAAGGCCTCTCAACACTATCCCATATACATCGCATGCATCTTCGTCAAGTGTATATAGCATGATCGCATAGCTTGTGTTGGCGGGGGTTACCCTTGCGGTTAAGCTTAGTGTTGTAGTAAAGACATCCTTGCCACTTTATCTATTTTTTCATTCATTTTACTACGCGTTAATAGTTGTGGTGTCTCTATCTCTTAGTCATACTTCCACCGCTTAATCTGATAGTTAAGAGTAGGAGTAGTGTATATCTCATAACCATCAACATTCTTTTATTCTTCGTCGCAAACACATTACCACATAACATTTAGCTACAAGTCCCTGAGTTTGACATTGGATTACCTGAGAAACTTGCAATCTCATTATACTTGCGAGAGCGCAAGAAAACTTGTGATAAGACATTGCATAAGAGAGTAATGCATACTTTCCATTCCAAAGCATGACCACCGACGCATGAGAACAAACGCATAACCTAAGACATGCATCACAATATGTGTCCCATATTTTCGTCACCAGACATCGTCTCAAAGAAGAAAGGCACGGGAAGATTCGCAATGGTGGCATTGACACAAGAATCCAACACTATAATTCCACCAAAGATGTGCGAACCAGGCAGTTTCATAATACCGTGCTCAATAGGAGGGATCTACATTGGTCAAGCATTATGTGATCTTGGGGTAAGCATAAACTTAATCCCCTTTCCAATCTTCAAACGATTGAATGTAAGGTAGCTAACACTCACAATGATGACTCTCCAACTCGCAAATAGTCCTTGGTGCACCCTGAAGGAAAATTAAAGGATGTCTTGGTAACAATAGACAAATTCATTCTACCTTTAGACTTCATTATCCTAGATTATAAGGCGGATAAAGATGTTCCAATCATATTGGGACGACCATTTTTATCTACTGGTCGTGCTCAAATAGATGTGCACAAAGGAAAATTACAATGAGCATCAATGGAAAGAAGCTCAGGTTCAATATCATCAAGGCAATGAGTTCCCAGATGAGGAATGCTTATCAGATTCCGATGAGGAATATACTTGCGTTGAAGATTGGAAGTCCGAGGAAAAAAATGAAGAAGGAGAGGATGCGACAGCATCTATAGAGACTTGCCATGCAATAACAGAGACATTGAATAATGAAGAAATGTTGAATTTGAATGAAGAAATAAAAGCACAGAATCCCTCTTTAGAGAAACCACCTACACTGGAACTAAAAACTCTACCAACCCACTTGAAGTACATATTTCTTGGCTAGAATGAAACCTTACAAATCATCATATCCTTTGTGTTACCTGAAGAAAAAGAAATTGTGCTGCTTAGTATTCTAAAGAAATATATTAGAGCAATCGAATGGATGCTCGTAGAAACCTTACAAGTATTAGCCCGACATTGCATGCATCGAATTCGGCTTGAAAATAACCAGAAAGGCTCGATAGAACCTCAACGTAGACTGAACCCTGCGATGAAAGAGGTTGTTAAAAAAGAAATCATCAAATGGTTAGATGTCAGCATTATCTACCCCATCGCAGATAGCACGTGGGTCAGCCCTGTGCAATGTGTTCCTAAAAAGGGTGGGATGATAGTAGTCCCTAATGCAAACAACGAATTGATCCCCATGAGTACCGTCATGGGTTGGCGAATTTTTATGGGCTACAGGAAACTCAACACGGCAAATAATATATATTTTATTAATCACATAAAGAGTTTGTTCATATAATGTTTACAAACTATAGAACCCTACGAGATATAGGGCATCAACCCCAACAAGGTAGACATGTCACAATACTACCTCACTCATCAGCGTGGTCAAGGTGATAGGGCTTCAAATTACTTACGTGGATGACAGGATGAATTTCCATCCACAACGGTAATTTCATCCGATAAGAGGCTTTCCCAACCATTTCGTGACTTCCACTTATCCTTCATAGCTCTTAACGAGGCGACGTTCTTTTTGGTCTTGCAATCGAAACTATTCTGAGGTAATCTTACCCAAACTTTGTCCCCTAGTAGAAACTCTCAGCTTTTGAGCCTCCTTTACCTCCATCTATTCATGTGCTTTGATTTTTTCCCTACGTAAGCATGAGCTACATCAAAAGACTGATGAAGTGTTGGGTTGTATGTCCTAAAACTCAAAGTTTGTAAAATTAAACATATTTTATTTGCAATAAAGATGTTATTGAGGATTATTCAATAAAATTGTTATTAAATATATAAATTGCACTTGTAAAACTTAAATCCAATAAACTAACGAACCCCTGGCTATAGCATGAATACTTGAACCTTATGTGGATACATAAAAGAGGATTAGGTTTGGGTATATAGCCAAAATGGTCTATAAGTATAAGGATAGGATTGAGTACCTTATCCAGGGACACTACAGATACAGCATGCTTTGTATTTGATACAAACAATGTGTTCCCGAAATTGTTCATGTCGAGACATGCGAGTAAGGGCATCATATGCAAAAGATGTTTGCATAATACCGGACCACGAAATAATCACTTTTTCTTTATAACATTATTTACTGTTAAAACTAAATATTTCAATCTAATGACCTACGGTAACTCGATCTCAATCCTAAGCTAATGAACTCCTATTTATTCGGGATTATCCTTTAATCTACATGGGTGAGAGTGGCTCAACAGTGCCACTTAATAAGCCTCCCATTTTAGGGGTAAGACTGGGTAGATAGCTGGAGACTAATAACTTGTAGAAATACAAGTTATTTATACTGTTTTATTTAGATATTGCGGTAAAAAGAAAGAAAAGTTGCGTCGATAATATAGAAATTGGCTAAGAAATGCGAGAATTATAAAATGTCATCAATACACCACTAACACCATTGTGATGGTAGAATAGAGTGTTTCGATTTCTGTTTTGCAGGAAATCAGTCACCGCATGTGTTCATGGTTCAAAGATAAAATAAACAACGCATCTACATCGCATTGCGCCCATCATTCAGGAATGAAGAGATGATCAACGCAATGACGGTGCATGCGACAATCGATCAAGAGCTTAGTGATCAACGCAAATTCAACCGCATGCGGTAATAAAAAATAACACCGCATGCGGCTATCGATCGAAGATGTAAAGAGCAACGCATTTTCGAAGGATTCTGACAAATATACATCTTTCAGTTGTGCATTTCTGACGGATTGATTGCGTAACAGAAGGAAGATTCACTCTGCCATTTCAGGAACTACCATAACTATACAGTGGGGACCACACATTCAAAGAGCCAAGCCTCACCTATAAATAACTTCTGCAAATTCACTAAAAAATATACATGAATACATAGAGATGAGCATATATCCATTCTGAGAAAGAGACTGGTCTGAAGTGACTGTCCAGAGTAGATCTGGGATAATCACGAGACAAGGTCAAGAGGTGAGTCTCCAAGCAAGGAATCCTTCCAATCTCCACCGTTGAAGCTCTGTGTGAATAAGGTTATTTCTACCAGGAAAGCAAGCCTAAGAGGGAAGCTCTTCTCTCCATTATTTCCACACGTTGGCAAGCAAAACCTCCATTCGGAATCTATGTCAAGACGTTGACACTCTTTCTGTATTTGTTTCTAATCTCTATTTCATCATTTGTATTCATCTCCCCTAATCTTTCATTCATACCATGTATCAGATGCTTAATCGTAGTATTAAATGTTATGATAATTACCATTGTCATCTCTCTGTCTATTTCCGTTCATCCATAATCCATTTCCTCCATGATGTTTTCCTAATTCTCTGGGTAAATAGAAAGAATTAAGCGAGTGAGTTAATTGTGTTACAGAAATAATTAAGTTTAGCTAAAGCATGCTCAACGGCATCTTCACCTGTGAGAGCAGAAGTGAAGATATTATTCCGCCTACCGAGAGAGGGTTGGAAGAATGCGTTAACTAAAGCAAGAAATAGTTCCAGAGATGGAAACAACCTTGTGTTCATCACGTTCATTCCTATTTCACCATAGAGATATGGGAATGCGGCCGATTACCGAGAGGTGTACGCCAAGGAAAACCGGAACCTTAGTTGCATCTTTAACGCAATTGACAAACTTGCAATGTTTTTACTATTTATTCTTTCTCTTTCTGCTTCATCCATAAAGACTTGACATCGCATACATCGATTCTTCGTACAACTTCACAGTCAGTTCTCAACCTCAGTATCATGTATCATGTATCTTATATCTTTATATCATATTAGTTTAGGATTTTATTTTATCAACGCAATTTTATTTCATCGCAATTTACATTCCTGTATAAACCTAATTCTTTATTCATTGTTAAACTGGTCGCATGTATCACAAAAGTAACACATTAACGAAAACAATCCCTATGTTCGACCTTGGATTATTTTGAGAAACTTGCATTGGAATTATACTTGGTTTCAGCAAAAGGAAACTTGTGACACGCATTACTCCATCACGTACTACGAACATACCATTAACAACGCATATATTTAAACGTAGTATCACATAGAAATTCTCTTTATCGCAAAAGAACTTTAGCGCATATTTAGCACATCATTCATTGCATCCACAAGCCATGCGTTAGAGTAGATAAAGAGATTAAATCTATGTCATCAGAGACATAGTCCTGCAAGATAAAATTCGCTCCTACTTGTTATAGAGTTAGCAGATAGGTTATTCCCTTAAATATTGACTTTTAGCCTTGAGTAGAGGGGCCCCACCCACTCTATGGTTGAGAGGGACTCGGTTTATTGGTAGGACCATAAACCAATTATTCATTAAAGGATCAGTGGAGACTTAAGAAGCAAGATGTATTACAAGGGTAAAACGGTAATTTTGACTCAGCTGTTAATATGAACGACTTGTGAAGGATCAACTTACTGATCATGGTTAAATCAAGTAGACATAAATATATCTACAATGAAGAGAGTGCAACTACGGTCTTTAGTGGAGTGACCCGGTAGTTAAAGAATATTGATTAATTCGATTTAAAGAGTTTAGCCAATTAATCTGGATCGTTGGAGCTCATGATTTGTAGGTCTATTAGATCCCTCTATTAGCTCACAAACAGATCAAACCTTAGAATAATGTGATGAGAAACTTTGAAACGTTCCAATTCGAATTAAGGGAATTATTAATTATATGTGATATAATTAAATGTTTAATTATTGAATTAAACGAAATTGGAGAATTGGATAATATTTAAATTTGATTATACCCCCACATAGTGCATTCTGAACAAAAAGACATCTGTCACCCTTGCATATGGAAACGAATGAGCGATCATACACTAAGAAAAGTACATAAAAAGTAAACTTACTAGAAAAATGAATTACATAGGATGAAAGCATGGTAAAAAGATGTATACGCGAACTTGTAGCCATGGGCAACACGCCCTAGACAAGTATGACCGTGACATAGGGCATATGCTGAGGAGCGTTGGACACAGTAGGAAGTGCATGGGCACGAGGCTAGGCATCACGCGCAAGACACTCATGCGGGTGGGCGGTGCTAAGTGTCAAACGAGTGCAAGGGTGGGCGTGTTTAGGGATGGCTGGCTGCTGTCTTCGCCCATGAATTTCCTACTTTGACCCGATTTTCCAAAGCTACAAAACATAATTTTCAATCAAATAAACTTCAAATAAATTTTAGAAAACTCAAGAGGGACCTTTTAACTAGCTTACCAAAAATTTTGAGCGCCAAAACCCTCCTCTAAGTGCCTTGAAAATTTCTTCAAATCAATAAGCTCAGATTTACCTAATTTTCAGGCAACCTCTATTTCCTTTAAGTTTTCTTAATCTTTCCGATCTCTAATTACTCCGATGGCCCTATAGTTTCTGCTACACTCAATCAACTTTCATTTGGTCTAAAAATCATAAAAATGGCATGGGTAAATTGGAATAACTAACCTTCCAAAGATGCCCTTCATATGTTGTCAAAAACTGCATTTTCTTCATCCAACTATTTTGAACCAACCAACTGCTTCCTTACTCTTTTACGTGGCTTCTTCTCATATTTCCTTATCTTCTTCAACCTAAATGAATTTATCAAGTTAAATTAATTTTTAATTTTAAGGAATTAATCTAAAAATAATTTTTAAGCAAAATAATTCTTCTCTCCTCCACACAACACATTCTCGGCTCCACATTACTTCACCTACTAAATTTTGTTTTTTTTTCTTTCTTCCTAACACTTAGCCAATCATCCTTTCCTAATCCATAGCCCATTTCCAATTATAATTAGTTACTCTAACACTCCACAATATTACTAAGTTATCTAATAAATAAAAAAAGACTTGCACTTTTGTATAGTAATTTCCAACTACCAACTTCAACACTTAACAAAAAAACATACTTAGGTCATATAATCCAAGTGATTCATTCAAATAAATTCTAAACTCACTTATTTGAGTTAATTTTAGGTATAAACAAGAGGAAAAAGAACAAGAATTTACAAATGCCCCTGGCGAGAGTGTTGCAACCCTCCCTTTTACGCTACCCTTTATGCTGACAGGCAGTAGTGCACATATCAGGGAGCAACGTCGCAACATTTCAGATTTTGATGGATGAAGCATCTGTGCGTTTGAGTGTAAAGCTCAACGTCGCAACGTTGAGGGCTAGTTACGATAAGAGTGTAGCTACACTGCCCTCAATGTTGCGACACTGTCTTGCTGATTATAAAAGTGTTCTTCGAATTTTAGGGCTTTTCATGGAGATTTCATATTTCAGTAGAAACAGAAATCTCTTCCAAAAATTCTTCCTCTCTTTTGTAATTCTTGCATCTTAGCTTAGGTTTTTACTTTTCTTTTGGGATGTAAATATGGATTGGAGCTTATTTCTTCATCTTTCTCTGTCCATGAAAATTTTGAGGTAAGTAGATTTCTTGTTCTTGGAAATAAATTATATGCAATTTCTTTGAGAATTATTTTGTTTGAATTTCATATTCTGATTTAACTTTTTCGAATCTGTTTAAACTTCTTGATGTAAGTTTCTTGGATGGATTGACGTCGTACCATCGAATGTATGTCGTATGCTAAAGATTTTAGTTTGCACGATTCTTTGATTTTCATCTAACTTAAATTGATAAGTAGCAAATAACTAAATCTTATATGCTTGGGTTTATAGACTATTTTTTAATCTTAGATGCAATGCATGATTTGATTAGATTAAAAAAAATTGATTAATTAAGTTAGGGTTTTCTAATTAATTAACCACACAATGGAAACTTAGGGCTTAATGCAAATGTAAATTGATTCTATATGACCGCTTAGGATGCAGTAGGATTGATTGCATTTAGTTTATTTAGGGCTTTTCTTTGAGGCTTTAATTATTAATGGGCTTTATACAAAAAAGGCCTTTAAAATAGGCTCATATTACATAAATGGTTTGAATAATCTATTTTTTTTTTACATAAAAGGTCTATTGGGTTTGATATTTTTAGTAATGTTGGTGGTTATTTACATTTTAGTCATTCGTATGGAAATAATAAACGACGTTAGGCGAGCAGTTCTGATGTGCGGCGAGCTGATCCGACATTGGCCAAATAAACGACGTGTGATTCTGGAAAATGATGGTCGACAGCATGGGTTCTGGATGAGATAAAGATGAAAATGGGGAGAAGAAGAAATGAAGATGGACACACAAACCAAGGAATAGATGTGTGTCGGGGGAGATCTTTTTAAATACAAAAAAATATTTAACACTTTTGGAACTTTTTGCTATAAAGTGTAAATATTTTTTAGATTTTTCTATTTATAAGAATTTCTCTATATATATTGTGATATATATATATAATTGTTTATTTTATATAAACGAGGATGGTTTTTTTTTATTTAAATCTCTTGTTTTGTGATATATACACCGTATATATGTTCTATGTTGAACATTAAGTTCATTTGTGATTTATGTATGGTAGTACATATTTTTGTTTATTTTTCGACTACTTTGAATTTATTATATATACTGTGATATAAATGAGATTTATGATAGAGTTGTTTTTAAATATAGAAAAATGAACTAAAATATTTACAAAATATAGCAAAATTTTAGAACTATCAATGATAGACGTTGATAGTTCTAAAATTTTGCTATATCTTGTAAATATTTTCAACTGTTTTACCATTTAAAATAATTTTTCTTTATGATATATACTGTGATTTACTTTCATATGGATACGGTATACAAAAATTTTGAATGGTACATCTATTTTAGTACATTTATATTTCATACTTTGGTTAGAATATTTGCAACCATCTAATACAATGCTCTAATGTATATTTAAAAATAACCATGAATTCGCCAGAAAAACCAACAAGTTACTGTGAAACCAATTATATTTGAGTACATATCAAATATATTTACTAGTATATTTCATATATTTGTTAGAACGTTTCAAAATAAACAATGGAATATATTATAGGCACCAACAATATATCACATAATACTCAAAACAAACAGTAGAATGTATCACATAATATAAAAAAATCAACATGAAAAATGAAAATGGAAAATAAAATCATATTAAATGTCATTTTCTCTCTCTAATTGAAAATGAGAAAAACCAAATTAAATGTATTTTCCTCTCTATAATGAATGCATCTTCTCTCGATTATTAAGGAAGCTTCGTAAATAGAAAAATATACATAGAAAATTATCCAAAAATTTTTTTTTAAAAAAAGATAAATTTATCCCATATGTATAATAACCAAACTCTTGTCCCAAACATCTCCTAGAGACTTTAAAAAAAAATCAAATTTAAAGATATTTTTGAAATATATAACCTAACAGATGTTGTATGTAAAAATCTATTCTAAATATTTTAGGATGGACAGCCCAATAGGGAGGGCTGATCGAAGTTTGAAGGATGCAATTGCAATGGCCCATGGGCCCGCATCGCTGGCCTGAAAAGAAGGCGGCTGATACGTGCCAGAAATTAATAAATGTGCCTCCACAATTTAATGAAATTAGCCTTTTCAAGTCGGCTGCATTTAAACCCTTTCTATCCAAATTCAATTTCTACCCACCACCAAGTTTTCTTTTAATTACTGACATATACATAATATACTTCTGCAATATTCTCAACAATAAATTATTTTTTTCTTCTTTAAAATTGAATATTTAATAGTTAAAAACAAAGTCACGAGAATTAGGTTCAAAATAAACATCATATCATTGTAGAAATATTTGGAAGATCGTTGTCTCTATCAATCTTTCTCATTTTTAAAGTTTAAAAGATTTATTATTATGAACTTGATATGAATTTGAAGGTTTTAAGAACTAAATTTGTAATTGATTAAGAAATAATTCAACATAAAAGTAACAACAACATAATCTTCTAATACAGGTTTAAACCTCTTTTGAGATACTCCATTAATGTACGGACGAAGTGAACAATGAAGGAAGTGTAGCTGCCCAATTGATTGTCTTGTGTGTGTGTGCATATATTTAAATTTTAAAATTTTAAAATTGTCTCCTTAATTTTCTAAATTTTTGTTAATAAAAGAAAACTATATCCCTCCTTATCAAAATTTTAAGTTTTGCCCTCATGTTAAGTTTTCTTCCTTTTTTTTCCCTGACATTTTTTAAATATATTGCTTTTAAATCATATTAATCTGAAAAAATGAAAAAAAAAAATGAAAATGAAAGAGACAACTCTCCTGGGTGCAGTTTGTTTCATGAGAGTAAGTCTAAGAGGGTGTGAATGGAAATTAGAGATTTTTTTAAAAAAAAAGAAAAAAAAAATTTAGAGTGCGTATTGGAATACCTGACTTTTTAACTAATAGTTCAGGTCTCATGTGAGTTAAGACTAATATTGGAAATGAAAACGGAGTTACTATGATTTTTTTTTTTTTTTTTTTTTTTTTTTTTTTTTTCTGTTTCAAGGTTTGTTCAGGATGCCAAAATGAGTACAATTTAATTGACATTTGTGGGTGAATTTGGACTTGACAAAATAAGCCAAAAATAAATTTAAAAAATAAATGAAGATAAATACAAGATAAAGTGGACTTAATTCAAATAAGTTCGAGTGTCAACTAATCAATTATCTTATTATATCTAATCCTAATAAGGTAGTATTAGAAAAGATTCATCTCGTCCTTATACTCCATATGAGGTAATTTGAACTTGATTTAGGACATAGATCTTAATCTAAAACTTAAACTTTCGTTTTCTATTTTATAGTTCTCGTAGACTTTGGCATCGGAGCATTTTTTTTTCTTTGTTTTGCATGTCCTCTCTTTTTCAAATTATAAATTTATCGTTGATGATAGACATCAGGTGTGTTTTCCTTTGTTCAAAATTTGGCATCAACAAGGGATACAAAATGTATTATCAACCTCAATGTTAGAGATTCAACCCCCTTCATATTATTAGAAAAAAAAAACTCATAATTTCATATGCCCATGAAAGAGGGTATCTCATCTACTCAAGTTCGTCGGATAATGATCCAAATTTTGGAGAAAAAACGAAAATTGTCGCACTTTTTGAAAATGAGGTTTTAACCTTTCATTGAAGTCAAATTCAGAAGAAATTGATGAAAAGGAACTTCGCACACATGGAGTGGACTTTCTCGCTCAATCTCGTTCTCTTATTCTCACCCTTGTACTCTCCCTCTCTCTCCCCCTCTCCTCTCACAATTCGCTCTACTCTCTCCCTTTCTCTCACGATCTCGCTCTTGTACTCTTGCTCTCTTACTCTCGTTCCTATACTCTTGTTTAGTATCACAAACTAAATAGAGGAAGAGAATAAGTAGAAGATGGTCAGAGCTATTCGTGTGGACTTGTGGATGTTGGTGCGTGATCGCACTGAAAAAGAAGAGCACTAAAAGAAGAAGAAGAAGAAAAAAAAAAAAGAATAATTTTGTTAAATTACTTAATGATAAAGTAAGCAAAAGTTCAAAATTCTTAAATTTAAAAAGGTGGGGGCAAAAATCATATTCGAGTCCTATGGGTGTTTTAATCCATTTTCCCCATATACGCATACCTTACAAATGTGTCAATTTTCTTTCACTCACATAGGGTTTTTTTTTCCCCTTTTTCTTTCTCTCTTTTTGACAATATTGTAAGGTGGAGGACGTAAACCTCAAAGGTTGATAATAAAAGTCTTATCTTTTTATTTCTTTATGTTTATTATAATGTTTTATTCTATCTAATTAATTTAACGTTTTAAAATGTATTTATATTAAATGAAAATGATTAAAAAAATATTAAAGCATAGGATAAGAATAATTATTAAACTAATTAAGGCTTGAATGATAGGGTAAATTATTAGAAAAATTGACAAAAAAAAATACATCCCATATATTATGTTTCTATCATCATAAAAAATTTATATTAATATAATTATATAAACCAAAATTGATTCTAGATATTTGTAAATTTTAAAATTTTAACATACTTTGGTTAATAATAATGATGATTTTTAATATTATATTTTAGATTTATACTATATATTGATAAAAATAATTTCTTATCATAATAGAAAGAATGTAAAAATATATCATGTGTAATAGACTAGTTAAACAAAAATGTATATTATTATAAAAATATTAATTTTTCCTTGAAATTTAAATAATAAACATATTACTATGGACTAAAATTAGTAATTTAAAGATGAGAGATTTTTCTCTATAAATTTAATATTTATTTTAAAGAGTTACCATTTTAGTTATTAAATTAAGTTTAAAAAATTATTACTAAATTAATTAGATTAAGATTATATTCACAAGAGCCCTGACATATTAATAACTAAATAGTAATATAATATAATAACATGTAAAATGAATCTAATTAATTTTTAAGATAAGTCTATTAAAAATAATATTTTATCCAAATTATTAAAAAAATATATCAATTTTATAAAAAAAAATTAAAATTAAAATACACGTATATTTATACGTGGTAAAACACTAGTATCCATTAAATGCTTCATTCAAACCGTCAAAAGATGGCATGCATTATATTATTTTCATTTTTTCTTATAGTTTATAAATTTATTTATTATTTTAAATAATGGTAATAAGTTGGAACGTTTAAAAATTAGTGCATCTTTTAATTTTAAACATAAATATACAAATGTACAAAAAATTAATAAACCATTTTACAAAACTTAATTCCATAAAAGAACACAAATTTCATAATTTGCTTGTATTTTAGGAATATTTCTGCAGTAGATTATTATAATTTTGTAATAAATTTTATATCTAATAAATCTTTAAATTTTAAGTTAACTATTCTATACATAAAATGCAATTTTATATTTAATTGAACTTTAAACGTTTAATTTTGTACTAATACATATATTAATTTAGAAAATATCGATAGATCGAAGATTTATAAGATACAAAATTAAGTTACACATATTGAAATTTTAAAGATCTATTAAATCTAAAATTAAAAAAAAATAAATTAAAGATCTACTAAACATCTTAAAAAACGAGTCAATTAAACTTAAATCTATAAATTTAAGAATTAATTAAACTTGTAATTTAAGACCATATGAACTTATGCCAACAACATAAAATTCTCGATCTGCCATTGCATTCATTTCATCGTGTAAACTGTAATACCAATCATAATTCATATATTTAAAAGAAAAAGAAAACTAGAAACCACACATATTTCAAAGAAAATTAAATTTTAATCTGCCCCTGAATATTGCTAAGGATTTTCTTTTCACCTGTTGTACAAATTTATCTCTTTCTAATTTTCAAAATATTTTGATCTAAATTTCATTTTTCGATTATAAATTTAGTGATAATACTCTTGAAAATAAAATTATACTTATTTGAAAGATTTTGCATTCGATTGTATAAATACAAAATCTCGAAAATATTGACAAAAAGTTGAAGTTCTCGTTTGGTAACCATTTTATTTTAAAAAATTTAGCTTATGAACACTATTTCTACCTCTAAATTTCTTTCTTTGTTATATACTTTTCATCAATGATTTAAAAAACTAAGACAAATTATGAGAACTAAAAAAAGTTATTTTCAAAAAGTTGTTTTTGTTTTCGGAATTTAACTAAGAAGTCAACCATTATATTTTTAAAAAAATGCAAATTATTGTAAAAATTGTAAATGAAATAGGCTTAATTTGCAAAAACAAAAACAAAAAGCTAGATAATTAGCGAACGGAGCCTAAGATATTAGATTTTTTTTTTCCATCCATGTTAATTCATTCCTTGTTTATGCATAAATTAACGCCTAGTTCCTAAACTAAAATATTGGGTATTCAATTTTCAACTTTTTAGTCTTTAATTATTTTGTTAAAAGATTTTTTAACAATAAATGAATTGGAATAAACAAAACAAAAAATTCACATATTACATATTAATTTCCACGAGGTATTACTAAATTTGTTGGGGGGAAAAGTATTTAGAATGATTAATTGTCTAGATATATTAATTTGTATAAGTTCATCATATTACACCACATTCGTAAACTCAAAAATTATTACAATTATTATACCCTATGATATGTTTTGAGTCAAAATTCATCCGAAAAATATTCTCATATGCTTCCAGTGAATTATAAAATTCATATATAGAACAAAATAAATAGATTTTCAAAGAAAAACAATATTTTTGTTAATATTTCTTAGTTTTGACATAGTTATTTATATAGTAGCTAATTAATTTGTCCATTAAATTAAACTTAAATTTTTCATATTGAAATTAGTGAATTTACAAAGCTTTTTAAACCTTTTTATTATTGAAGTTAGTAAAAATTAAATAGAGGATGAAAATTAGGAAAATTATTTTAAATAAAAATGGTTAAAAATATTTACAAATATAGCAAAATGTCATAGTATAGACACTGATAGACATAGTGTCTATCAATAATAAATGATAATAGTCTATCAATATCTATCACTGATAGACAATCTCTTAGTGTCTATCAATATCTATTACTGATAGACAATGACATTTTACTATATTTATAAATATTTTGATTTATTTTACTATATTTGAAAATAATCTTACATCTTAATTCTAGAGATAATTTCTCTTGATGAAGAAACATTTTCTAAAGTTAAATACTAATCTTATCCCACCTAATAAAAAATAAAAGAATAATCACCCCTCCTAGAGTAATTAAAAAATAATAATGATGAAAAACTAATACTCAATAAAATATTATCTTAAATACACACGTCATATCTCATATATATTATTTAAAAAAAAAAAAATCATACCCCTTTTGGACAACTCTATTGATCATGCACCTTCTTCTTCATATTGCCCTCTCTCTTTCTCAGTGCTACATTTCTTTATTCATTTACATAATTAAGTCAATCCATCTTGTGTTATTTCTTTTCATTTTTTTATTATGTTCTAATAATTAGCAATTTCTCTCTAAATAAATGTCCCAACCTCCTAATTTCCCTTTTTTCCTTACTAATTAAAGCCAACTTAAATTCTTTGATTATCCCCAACAAAATAATGGGTGTGGATATTTGACATTCAAAACCCTAAAAAAGGACACAAAACAAGAGGGGGGAAAACTATATTGCCAAATAGATGAAAATTAAGGTTATTTTTCATGAAGAAGGCAAATTAATTAAAAAATATATATGTATCACCCACTAATCTACATTACATTAAACTATAAACTTAATTACAAGATTATAGAGATCTTAATTTTCTTCTTTTACTGCAAATTTTATGTTAATATGTCTCCTTCCATGTTGACACTCCCCTGTGCCCTAAAGTTGGAATATCAAACAATTATCAATCCTTCTTCCTCTCCTCGCCATCTGACCCTACACGTGTCCTCTTTAAGAAAAAATAAAATTTTATTTTTCTCCCCTCAACTTTTATGTAAACCTGAATAAAAATGGTCTGTAAATATTTTCCAGTCAATGCATTAAAAAAAAATTAAAAATTAAAAAAAAAAAACCCTACCTCTCGAACAATAATATATATATATAAACTATTTTCCCCCATCTGCCAATCTTTTTAAAAATATATATATTCTCCATATGTTTTTTTACAGCCATTGAAAGAAAAAACGAAAATAAAGAAAGAAGAGAAATTAAATACCTGAGATAGGAAAAAAACGAGGCTGAAAATTGATATAGATTTGGAAAAGGCAAGAAGAAGCCATGAAACTCAGGATAGATAGCGCCGGAGAGCACAGCGGCGGAAATGAATATTCCGGTGATCTTTTATATTTCAATCATCCTTATTCAACGGCGCTATCCCTCCTGAGCTTTACAGATTCTCCCATACCGGCTACCGGAGCACCAGATCGACGGCCAAGACGAAATCCCAACAAGAGTTATGAAAAAAAGAGCAAAGGGAAGAGCCATATTTATAAGAAGAAAAAACAAATAATTTTAGCCAGTTAGTTGATAGTTCGTAGCATTTAAATTAATAATAATAATAATAATAGGTGCAAAGACGGTCCTATATATTAAATCCAAATTCTAAAATAATAAACTTCAAAATATTTTTTTTAAAAAAAATAATTTTAAATCGAAACTTTTCAATATTAGACCTTGTATTTTTAAAGTTAGTTTAGATTGATTAGAGAAAAAAATAGTTTTTTAGAAAAATCATTTTTATTTAAATCTTTTTGATAAAACGATTAAAAATATATTTGGAAGTGTTTCAAAAACTCGGTTACTAAACACTTCAAATATTTTTTCAAAATTAAATAATTTGGAAAGTTAAACCAAATACACTCTTAATAAATCTTAAATTTAATCTCTATTGCTAATTTATTGTTGATTTTTAAATTTCTGACATGAAAATAATTGTTATTTATGAATTAATTTCGATAAAAATCAATTTTAAAAGACTAAATTTTAATTATATTAAAATTATAGGGATTAAAATTGAAGAAACTAAAATAGAGGGATTAAAAAGATATTTTAATCAATTAAATAACATTATTATTTGAAAAGTCTTTAATTAATTTATGTCGTTGTTGTGAAGCCAATACGCTGCCGACTACGATATTGATTCGTTGAGGGCTTTGGGACAAGCAAAAAGGGAAAAGTGGAGGAAATACAAATACGAGAGGAGGAGGGGGAATGTGGGCCGTTGAATTAAGAGAATGAAGATGGGGAGATTGATTTGTGGACGTTGGATGGAAGAAAAAGAAAAATAAATAAATAAATAAAAGAAAAAAGTATAATATAATTAAGGGAAGAAACTTTATGGCGGGTCAAACGACTTTATGGGCACCAAATGTCAATTGAATGCTCTTCACTAACCCAACATCAATCCGTTAATGGAGAGTTACGCTTTTTGGAATCTGTTTAATTTGTCAAAATTAATCATCATTACTTAATAATCTTAATATCAATTACACTTATTATATATATATATATATATATATATATATTATATATATATATATATATATATCTTTTTCTTTTTATATAATATATAGGAGAAGGGAAATTCGGACCACGTACATTTTGGTCGCTAACACGTTTGTATGTCAATTGAGCTATGACATATTCGATATAATTATCTCTTAATAATCGTTGAAATATATTTTTCTTTCCAAGTAAAACAAGCGGAGGGTGAGGGGATTTGAAATTGAACATGTCAATCTACTAAGGTCTCGTTTACAAACAATTTCATTTTTTGTTTTTTGTTTTTTGTTTTTTTTAATTAAGCCCCCAAGTATCTTTTTCACCTTTAAATCTCTTTGCTACTTTTTACCCATATTTTAAAAAATCAAGTCAAAATTTGAAATTAAAAAAAAATAATTTTTAATTTTTTTTTTTTAAAAAAATTTAACTAATAATACAATTTCCCTACTTATGATTGATACAAACCATGCTAAAAAAAATGAAAGAAAATAGATTTAATTTTTAAAAAGAAAAAATAAAAAATGAAATGATTACCAAATTTGACCTAACTTATATTCATTTTAGCTCGAAATAAGTTTATTAATTTTTTGAACACATTTTAGATTAAATTATAAATTTAGTAGTTGAACTTTCTATTTTGTATTTGTTAGATTCTTGAATTTTAAAAAGTATTTCATAGCAATACCCTTTAATTTTAAATTTTGTATTTATACTTTTACGATATATGTATATATATAAAGAACTTTTAACTTTGTGTTAGTACATTGAAGTTTTTTTTAA